>NC_134359.1:15257685-15476015 GCF_048569485.1 Anomaloglossus baeobatrachus | reverse complement strand
GAGCAGTATTATAGTAGTTATATTCTTGTATATAGGGGCAGTATTATAGTAGTTATATTCTTATACATAGGGGGCAGTATTATAGTAGTTATATTCTTGTACATAGGAGCAGTATTATAGTAGTTATATTCTTGTACATAGGAGCAGTATTATAGTAGTTATATTCTTGTACATAGGAGCAGTATTATAGTAGTTATATTCTTGTACATAGGAGCAGTATTATAGTAGTTATATTCCTGTACATAGGGGCAGTATAATAGTAGTTATATTCTTGTATATAGGGGGCAGTATTATAGTAGTTATATTCTTGTACATAGGGGGCAGTATTATAGTAGTTATATTCTTGTACATAGGGGTAGTATTATAGTAGTTATATTGTTGTACATAGGAGCAGTATTATAGTAGTTATATTCTTGTATATAGGAGCAGTATTATAGTAGTTATATTCTTGTATATAGGGGCAGTATTATAATAGTTATATTCTTATATATAAGGCAGAATACTTCCTTTATTAAACCTTTTTCTCTCCTCCTGGTATATTGGGTAGGACTGTGTTGGCACCAGTCTGGACACGCACAGTCCCAGGAACGCGCTGGATGTGATCTGTGGAGGACGCTGATATTCATCTTCCCTCCCTGGTTTGGGTCATATTCGTCCATTTTATTTGGCAGATTTGAGTTTTGCTTTTTGAACTGTCCGATTTTTCTAAAGATCAAAGTGAAACCTTTTATCTTTTAACATTTCTTATCATGAAGCGTTTGATTCCAGCTTTCTGCGCTCTGTGAATCTGCAATCAGTTTAATAACATTTAATTCTACTCCAGTCACTTTTATAACCAATAAATGCAAGATTTTGGTATTTATTGTAAACTAATAAAACCCTTTTTTATTTTGTAAGTTATTGTTACTTTTATCATTATCCCCCGCCATTGCACAGATGATCGTCCCCCGCCATTGCACAGATGATCGTCCCCCGGCATTGCACAGATGATCGTCCCCCCGGCATTGCACAGATGATCGTCCCCCGGCATTGCACAGATGATCGTCCCCCCGGCATTGCACAGATAATCGTCCCCCGGCATTGCACAGATGATCGTCCCCCCGCATTGCACAGATGATCGTCCCCCTGGCATTGCACAGATGATCGTCCCCCTGGCATTGCACAGATGATCGTCCCCCCGGCATTGCACAGATGATCGTCCCCCCGGCATTGCACAGATGATCGTCCCCCCGGCATTGCACAGATGATCGTCCCCCCAGCATTGCACAGATGATCGTCCCCCCGGCATTGCACAGATGATCGTCCCCCCGGCATTGCACAGATGATCGTCCCCCGGCATTGCACAGATGATCGTCCCCCCGGCATTGCACAGATGATCGTCCCCCGGCATTGCACAGATGATCGTCCCCCCGGCATTGCACAGATGATCGTCCCCCGGCATTGCACAGATGATCGTCCCCGCGGCATTGCACAGATGATCGTCCCCCCGGCATTGCACAGATGATCGTCCCCCCGGCATTGCACAGATGATCTTCCCCCCGGCATTGCACAGATGATCGTCCCCCGGCATTGCACAGATGATCGTCCCCCCGGCATTGCACAGAAGATCGTCCCCCCGGCATTGCACAGATGATCGTCCCCCGGCATTGCACAGATGATCGTCCCCCCGGCATTGCACAGAAGATCGTCCCCCCGGCATTGAGGGCTGCGGGTCCTGTATTCGGCCGTCGCCTCTTGTAAGGAGCAGGTGCAGCTGGAATATTCGTGTGCATCTTCTGTACAGTTCTGTGATGTCTCAGGTTGTGATTCTTCGACAATGGAGACATTGTGTGGGCACCAGGGTGGCAAATGTCTGAGATTTATAGGAGGAGCGAGTAACAATAGCGGTGCTTCATCCCTATGTATATCTGTATTTGCTGACTTCATTATCATTTGTAGTTTGGCCTTGGGGGGAGAATCTGCTAAAAGAAACCGCCCTTCATTATATAAATACATGAGTGATAAGTTCTACGTTAAAAGGAAACTCCGCATTTACACAATTACTTATTAACGTTCTGGGAAATCTTGGCTTGAATTAATAATGGCATTCAATGCCGGGTAACAATAAGAAATCCATTTCATTCAGCTGGAAAGTAAATAGCGATAAAATATCATTTGCATCACGTCAGTAAAATTATCAGTGATAGTGATTGTGTTCTAGTGCTTGCAAATCATTTGTGTAAAGTGTTTCCCACAAGAGGGCGCCGTCCGCTGCGTACTGCACATTGATCCATTTATCATTGCGCTGTATCCTCCGCCTCATCTGCTATAAGTGAATCCCAGCAGCAACAGAAAAGGGGCTGAGACGGTTAAAAAAAGACAGAAATAACAGCTCATTACCAAATACAAAGCCATTTCTCATAATGCTCTATTTACCTTTTACCACTTTTTTTATATTTCTCTGTTGTGCTAAAATACAGTTCCTACCGTAATACTGAGATAATTCAACAGTTCAAATTAATGAAAGTAATAGAGAGAATAGTTGTTCTATACTGTAACTACTATAATACTGCCCCTATGCCAGCGTTGAGAAACACGTGATGGTGTCTCCGCGGCTTTCTTATTTGTATAACTACTATAATACTGCCCCTATGTAAAAGAACATAACTACTATAATACTGCCCCTATATACAAGAATATAACTACTATAATACTGCTCCTATGTACAAGAATATAACTACTATAATACTGCCCCTATGTACAAGAATATAACTACTATAATACTGCCCCTATATACAAGAATATAACTACTATAATACTGCCCCTATGTACAGGAATATAACTACTACAATACTACTCCTATGTACAAGAATATAACTACTATAATACTGCCCCTATGTACAAGAATATAACTACTATAATACTGCCCCTATATACAAGAATATAACTACTATAATACTGCCCCTATGTACAGGAATATAACTACTACAATACTACTCCTATATACAAGAATATAACTACTATAATACTGCTCCTATGTACAGGAATATAACTACTACAATACTACTCCTATGTACAAGAATATAACTACTATAATACTGTCCCTATATACAAGAATATAACTACTATGATACTGTCCCCTATGTACAAGAATATAACTACTATAATACTGCCCCTATGTACAAGAACATAACTACTATAATACTGCTCCTATATACAAGAATATAACTACTATAATACTGCTCCTATGTACAGGAATATAACTACTACAGTACTACTCCTATGTACAAGAATATAACTACTATAATACTGTCCCTATATACAAGAATATAACTACTATAATACTGCTCCTATGTACAAGAATATAACTACTATGATACTGCCCCCTATGTACAAGAATATAACTACTATAATACTGCCCCTATGTACAAGAACATAACTACTATAATACTGTCCCTATGTACAAGACTATAACTACTATAATACTGCCCCTATGTACAAGAATATAACTACTATGATACTGCCCCTATGTACAAGAACATAACTACTATAATACTGTCCCTATGTACAAGACTATAACTACTATAATACTGCCCCCTATGTACAAGAATATAACTACTATAATACTGCCCCTATGTACAAGAATATAACTACTATAATACTGCTCCTATGTACAAGAACATAACTACTATAATACTGTCCCTATGTACAAGACTATAACTACTATAATACTGCCCCCTATGTACAAGAATATAACTACTATAATACTGCTCCTATGTACAGGAATATAACTACTATAATACTGCGCCCTATGTACAAGAATATAACTATAATACTGCCCCTATGTACAAGAATATCACTACTATAATACTTCCCCTATATACGAAAACCTAACTGCTATAATACTGTGCCTATGTATACAAATATAACTAGTATAATACTGCCCCCTATGTACAAGAATATAACTACTACAATACTGCCCCCTATGTACAAGAATATAACTACTATAATACTGCCCCTATGTACAAAAATATACTATAATACTGCCCCTATATACAAAAATATAACTACTAGAATACTGCCCCTATGTACAAGAATATAACTACTATAATACTGCCCCCTATGTACAAGAATATAACTACTATAATACTGCCCCCTATGTACAAGAATATAACTACTATAATACTGCCCCTATGTACAAGAATATAACTACTATAATACTGCCCCTATGTACAAGAATAGAACTACTATAATACTGCTCTTGTAGATTTAAGAGAACAAGTAGGTGAATTTGCTTTTTTGTCATCTGTAGTTTGTCATCCATTATGGTTGATGTTCTTTGTACTGTTGTTATTGATTATATAAATATTACGGTGAAAGAAGGGTTAACTGACTCCTATATCTAATAATTAACAGATGTACAGAACTGTCGCCTGTTGATATATTTGCATTTATGATGTGTTTTCTGTTTCCAGGACAATGTTCGTCCTGTGTTGTCATCATTTCTTCTTTATGTCAGCAGAGAAATACGGATAAGATGAGACATTTCGGTTCCTCGTCTCCTCCCCCGAGGAGCGGATGACCGATGACTGGAGCATTGGGATTGACTCCTATACATTATGTATGTTTTTGCTCCCGTCTGTTACTTCCTATGGCCGGTTCATTCTCTTGACCGTTGTTGATGATGTTTTACGCTTTCCATGACATGGAGCTCACACTTTATTTCCACTGAGGCGTGACGTACACGATACCTCGCGTCTCACGTGCACCGCACATTGCCCTAGAAATGAATTGTATAGAGCATTGTACGACCGAGGAATAAACCTCACATTATACAGAATATTCCACTACAACCGCGTCACCGTGGAGAACGTCCTTGTTCCCAGGATTTACTCAACAAACGGAATGAAAGGTCAATTCATTTTCCATTGTTTCCCTGAATGTCCCCATGTTTATATTGTGTGAAGGTGAAGTCACCGGGTGAAAAGTGAAAGTTTCCTTGTAAAGGTCACAAGATGCAGACACCGAGCCAAGATCTCCTTATTAATGAACATAGTCTTGAGAAAGTCAAGTGGTGATCACAGGGGAATGAAATGATTATTGCCTGTGCTATATACTATAATGTAGCTACTATAATACTGCCCCCTATGTACAAGAATATAACTACTATAATACTGCTCCCTATGTACAAGAATATAACTACTATAATACTGCCCCCTATGTACAAGAATATAACTGCTATAATACTGCTCCCTATGTACAAGAATATAACTACTATAATAGTGCCCCCTATGTACAAGAATATAACTACTATAATACTGCCCCCTATGTACAAGAATATAACTACTATAATACTGCCCCCTATGTACAAGAATATAACTACTATAATACTGCCCCCTATGTACAAGAATATAACTACTATAATACTGCCCCCTATGTACAAGAATATAACTACTATAATACTGCCCCCTATGTACAAGAATATAACTGCTATAATACTGCCCCCTATGTACAAGAATATAACTACTATAATACTGCCCCCTATGTACAGGAATATAACTACTATAATACTGCCCCTATGTACAAGAATATGACTACTATAATACTGCCCCTATGTACAAGAATATGACTACTATAATACTGCTCCTATGTACAGGAATATAACTACTATAATACTGCCCCTATGTACAGGAACATAACTACTATAATGCTGCCCCCTATGTACAAGAATATAACTGCTATAATACTGCCCCCTATGTACAAGAATATAACTACTATAATACTGCCCCCTATGTACAAGAATATAACTGCTATAATACTGCCCCTATGTAGAAGAATATAACTACTATAATACTGCCCCCTATGTAGAAGACTATAACTGCTATAATACTGCCCCCTATGTACAAGAATATAACTACTATAATACTGCCCCCTATGTACAAGAATATAACTGCTATAATACTGCTCCTATGTACAAGAATATAACTACTATAATACTGCCCCTATGTAGAAGAATATAACTACTATAATACTGCCTCCTATCTACAAGAATATAACTACTATAATACTGCCTCCTATCTACAAGAATATAACTACTATAATACTGCCCCTATGTAAAAGAATATAACTACTATAATACTGCTCCTATGTACAAGAATATAACTACTGTAATACTGCCCCCTATGTACAAGAATATAACTGCTATAATACTGCCCCTATGTAGAAGAATATAACTACTATAATACTGCCCCTATATACAAGAATATAACTACTATAATACTGCCCCTATGTACAAGAATATAACTACTATAATACTGCCCCTATGTACAAGAATATAACTACTATAATACTGCCCCTATGTACAAGAATATAACTACTATAATACTGCCCCTATGTACAAGAATATAACTACTATAATACTGCCCCCTATATACAAGAACATAACTACTATAATACTGCTCCTATGTACAAGAATACAAGTACTATAATACAGCCCCATATACAAGAATACAAGTACTATAATACTGCCCCCTATGTACAAGAATATAACTACTATAATACTGCCCCTATGAACAAGAATATAACTACTATAATACTGCCCCCTATGTATAAGAATATAACTAAGATAATGCGGCTCCTTTCTACCGGATTTAATAGTGCTATAATAGTAGTGCTTGTTCGTTATATGGATGGAGAGGTCTTATCTTCTCTGGCAGATATTTGGTTCTGGTTCTATGTAATGACAATGCCGGTTATGGTTCCGCGTTGTTGTGATGTTGCCGGTGCCTGTAGTTCATTTTCTTTTTCGCATTCTGTAGACATTGGGGTGCTGCATTGTTTCTCCCGTTCTGCGTATCTCAGGATTGTCACATATAGATCTATATGGCTCCGTCAGTATCACTACTATCTGGATACTTTTCTCTTTTGTAGTACCGGTATCAGTGTCACTCTGTGTCTCCCCCGGTGCAGCGCCCCCTGCTGATGCTTCTGGCTCCAGATTCCCATATAAGGATCCGTTTTCCATGTTTTGGCTTATTTTCCCGTTCTTTGTTTTGTTTGACGCTTTCAGTTTCTATAGTTTCTAGTGACATTTAATCATCTCTGTGCTAAAGAAAAGAATAACTATAAATAAGAAATAAGTCCCAAAATGGAAAAGCTCCCAAACTGAAATGACTGAGAAAGGTCAGCAGTTAAGTCGGGGTAGTTTGTGAATTGTGTGCCCATAGTGGTTGTCTCAGTGAGTCTGCCCATAGTGGTTGTCTCGGTGAGTCTGCCCATAGTGGTTGTCTCGGTGAGTCTGCCCATAGTGGTTGTCTCGGTGAGTCTGCCCATAGTGGTTGTCTCGGTGAGTCTACCCATAGTGGTTGTCTCGGTGAGTCTGCCCATAGTGGTTGTCTTGGTGAGTCTGCCCATAGTGGTTGTCTTGGTGAGTCTGCCCATAGTGGTTGTCTCGGTGAGTCTGCCCATAGTGGTTGTCTCCGAAAATTTTGCCAAAAGTGGATGAAGTGGAGATTGTGCTGAGGGTCATTATATTAGTAAATGTTTCCAGAGTTCTTGTCTTAGTGGATATACATTACTGTATGTGCCTAGTGTTTATGGCCTGTGTATGTGCCTAGTGTTTATGGTCTGTGTATGTGCCTAGTATTTATGGCCTGTGTATGTGCCTAGTGTTTATGGTCTGTGTATGTGCCTAGTGTTTATGGTCTGTGTATGTGCCTAGTGTTTATGGTCTGTGTATGTGCCTAGTGTTTATGGTCTGTGTATGTGCCTAGTGTTTATGGTCTGTGTATGTGCCTAGTGTTTATGGTCTGTGTATGTGCCTAGTGTTTATGGTCTGTGTATGTGCCTAGTGTTTATGGTCTGTGTATGTGCCTAGTGTTTATGGTCTGTGTATGTGCCTAGTGTTTATGGTCTGTGTATGTGCCTAGTGTTTATGGTCTGTGTATGTGCCTAGTGTTTATGGTCTGTGTATGTGCCTAGTGTTTATGGTCTGTGTATGTGCCTAGTGTTTATGGTCTGTGTATGTGCCTAGTGTTTATGGTCTGTGTATGTGCCTAGTGTTTATGGCCTGTGTATGTGCCTAGTGTTTATGGTCTGTGTATGTGCCTAGTGTTTATGGCCTGTGTATGTGCCTAGTGTTTATGGTCTGTGTATGTGCCTAGTGTTTATGGCCTGTGTATCTGCCTAGTGTTTATGGTCTGTGTATGTGCCTAGTGTTTATGGCCTGTGTATGTGCCTAGTGTTTATGGTCTGTGTATGTGCCTAGTGTTTATGGTCTGTGTATGTGCCTAGTGTTTATGGTCTGTGTATGTGCCTAGTGTTTATGGTCTGTATATGTGCCTAGTGTTTATGGTCTGTGTATGTGCCTAGTGTTTATGGTCTGTGTATGTGCCTAGTGTTTATGGTCTGTATATGTGCCTAGTGTTTATGGTCTGTGTATGTGCCTAGTGTTTATGGTCTGTGTATGTGCCTAGTGTTTATGGTCTGTGTATGTGCCTAGTGTTTATGGTCTGTGTATGTGCCTAGTTTTTATGGTCTGTGTATGTGCCTAGTGTTTATGGTCTGTGTATGTGCCTAGTTTTTATGGTCTGTGTATGTGCCTAGTTTTTATGATCTGTGTATGTGCCTAGTGTTTATGGTCTGTGTATGTGCCTAGTGTTTATGGTCTGTGTATGTGCCTAGTGTTTATGGTCTGTGTATGTGCCTAGTGTTTATGGTCTGTGTATGTGCCTAGTGTTTATGGTCTGTGTATGTGCCTAGTGTTTATGGTCTGTATATGTGCCTAGTGTTTATGGTCTGTGTATGTGCCTAGTGTTTATGGTCTGTGTATGTGCCTAGTTTTTATGGTCTGTGTATGTGCCTAGTTTTTATGATCTGTGTATGTGCCTAGATGGGATATGTCAGTTAATCTGTCCATATTGCTTAACGTGTCCATATGACTGATATTTTATGTCTCCCAGAGTAGTTTTCCTAGGTACTACCCCGAGGCTGTTTTTTTACTCACAGAACATTTGTTTGAATGTGTCTAGATTTTGTAAAAGTGTCACAGTTGTACTTTCGTGAACCCGGGTGTCACGGGATCCTTCTCCAATATCACACAATCAACAGAGCGAGAGATGAGTGAACAATCCAAAGAACCTTTATTCCATGCAAATCACAAGGTCCATAAAATAATCCATCACACACAGGGTAAAATCGTCCAGTAATGGGATAAATGTCCCAGGGATGAGTCCCACTACTCCCACAGTCTATATCCGGGGAAATCGGGGTTTCTCAAGGTCTTTCTAGGGTGCTGGCAATTAGCTTCTCCCACAGAGGATAAATCTTACTCCTTTTCTCAGCCTGACTGAATAATCCCCCAGGTAAGCAGAGAGGTTGGGTGGATTCCAGGCCCCCTCACGCAGACCTAGGAACAGAAGCACTGCAGGGGGTGATTAACCTGCTGACAGGATAATGTACAATATTTAAATATTTTTGTAATCTGATTTTAGTTTCATCAGTACTAAATAGTCTAAATTAGGGAAGTGAAGTGAGAAAAATATAGGCAAAAATTAACATTTTGGGGATAATGGAAATACAAATATTGTTCATAAGTATTCACCCCCTTTTTGCTATGAAGCCCCTATAAATTTCTGGTTTAAGTGATAACCTTCATAAGTCACATGCTTAGTGACAGGAGGTCCACCTGTATACAATCTAATTGTCTCTCAGTATATACACACCTCTTCTGAAAGAGCACAGAGGCTGCAACACCATTAAGAAGAGGCACCACTAAACAAACAACACCTTGAAGACCAAGGAAATTTCGAAACAACACCTTGAAGACCAAGGAGATCTCCAAACAACACCTTGAAGACCAAGGAGATCTCCAAACAACACCTTGAAGACCAAGGAGATCTCCAAACAACACCTTGAAGACCAAGGAGATCTCCAAACAACACCTTGAAGACCAAGGAGATCTCCAAACAACACATTGAAGACCAAGGAGATCTCCAAACAACACCTTGAAGACCAAGGAGATCTCCAAACAACACCTTGAAGACCAAGGAGATCTCCAAACAACACCTTGAAGACCAAGGAGATCTCCAAACAACACCTTGAAGACCAAGTAAATCTCCAAACAACACCTTGAAGACCAAGGAGATCTCCAAACAACACCTTGAAGACCAAGGAGATCTCCAAACAACACCTTGAAGACCAAGGAGATCTCCAAACAACACCTTGAAGACCAAGGAGATCTCCAAACAACACCTTGAAGACCAAGGAGATCTCCAAACAACACCTTGAAGACAAAGGAGATCTCCAAACAACACCTTGAAGACCAAGGAGATCTCCAAACAACACCTTGAAGACCAAGGAGTTCTCGAAACAACACCTTGAAGACCAAGGAGTTCTCGAAACAACACCTTGAAGACCAAGGAGTTCTCGAAACAACACCTTGAAGACCAAGGAGATTTCAAAACAACACCTTGAAGACCAAGGAGATTTTGAAACAACACCTTGAAGACCAAGGAGATTTCAAAACAACACCTTGAAGACCAAGGAGATTTCAAAACAACACCTTGAAGACCAAGGAGATTTCGAAACAACACCTTGAAGACCAAGTAGATTTCAAAACAACACCTTGAAGACCAAGGAGATTTCGAAACAACACCTTGAAGACCAAGGAGATCTCCAAACAACACCTTGAAGACAAAGGAGATCTCCAAACAACACCTTGAAGACCAAGGAGTTCTCGAAAGAACACCTTGAAGACCAAGGAGTTCTCGAAACAACACCTTGAAGACCAAGGAGTTCTCGAAACAACACCTTGAAGACCAAGTAGATTTCAAAACAACACCTTGAAGACCAAGGAGATTTCGAAACAACACCTTGAAGACCAAGGAGATTTCGAAACAACACCTTGAAGACCAAGGAGATTTCGAAACAACACCTTGAAGACCAAGTAGATTTCAAAACAACACCTTGAAGACCAAGGAGATTTCGAAACAACACCTTGAAGACCAAGAAGATCTCAAAACAACACCTTGAAGACCAAGGAGATCTCAAAACAACACCTTGAAGACCAAGCAGATCTCCAATCAAGTCAGAGACAAAGTGGTGAGTAGTACAAATCAACATTGGGTTCTAAAGAAGTATCCAAATCTCTGATAATCTCCTGGAGCACCATCAAATCCGTTATCATCAAATGAAAAGAACAAGATACCACAACAAACCTGCCAAGAGAGGGCCAGCCAACAAAAATCTCAGCCCAGGCAAGCAGGGCATTAATCAAAGAGGCAGCACAGAGATCAAAGGTGGCCCTGAAGAGCTGCAGAGTTCTCAACCAGAGACTGGACTATAGTCCATATGACCACAATAAGCCGTACAATCTATAGAGCTGGCCTTTATGGAAGAGTGGCCAGAAAAAAGCCTTTACTTAAAGCCAAAAGCTGGAAGGCTCATTTTGATTTATCCAAAAGACATGTGGGAGACTCCTCATATGTATGGAGGAAGGTGCTGTGGTCAGATGGGACCAAAATTGAACTTTTTGGCCACCAAGGTAAATGCTTTGTCTGTCACCAAGCCAACAAAGCTCATCACCCCAAAAACACCATCCCCACAGTGAAGCATGGTGGTGGCAGCATCATGCTGGGGGATTGTTTATCAACAGCAAGAACAGGGAAAATGGTCCGAGTCAAGGGGAAGATGAATGGTGAGAAATACAGGGATATTCTTGAGCAAAACCTGTTTCGGGCGGTCAGTGATGTGACACTGGGACGGAGGTTTCACCTTCCAATAAGACAATGACCCAAAGCTACTGCTAAAGGGGAGTAAGGTGGAATGTGTAACTGTATTGGAGCGGCCGAGTCACAACCCAGACCTTAATCCAGTGGAGAATCTGTGGTCAGACGTGAAGATGCTGCTCACCAGAGGAGACATCTAACAGGAATGATCTGGAGCAGATTTACCTTGAGGAATGGGAAAAAATCCCAGTGGCAAAATCGGGAAAGCTCATAGAGGCTTATCCAAAGCGACTTACAGCTGCAGTTGCCGCAAAAAGAGGCTCCATAAACTACGAACGTTAGGGGGGTGAATAGTTATGCACACTGAAGTTTTCAGTTATTCTATTTTGTTGTTTGTTTCACAATAAAAAGAAAACCAAATGTTCACAGTTGTCGGCATGTTCTTTACATGAACTGATGCAAACCCTCAAAAAAAAACCCAAAACAGTAGTGAAATTACAGGTTGTGACGTAGCAAAACCCGAAAAAGCCAAGGGGGTGAATACTTTCACAAGTCACTGTACATGTATAGATCTGAATCACCTGACTGCAGTGGCTACACAGACATAAGAGCGGCCTGTGCTCATCACAGTGCAGGACTCCACCAGCTGGGGAGGTGGTAGTGTGCCCCTGCACATCTCGGGCCCCTGTACATCTCGGGCCCCTGCACATCACGGGCCCCTGCACATCTCGGGCCCCTGCACATCTCGGGCCCCTGCACATCTCGGGCCCCTGTACATCTCGGGCCCCTGCACATCTCGGGCCCCTGCACATCTCGGGCCCCTGCACATCACGGGCCCCTGCACATCACGGGCCCCTGTACATCTCAAGCCCCTGCACATCACTTACACATCTCGGGCCCCTGTACATCTCGGGCCCCTGCACATCACGGGCCCCTGTACATCTCTGGCTTCTGTACATCTCGGGCCCCTGTACATCTCGGGCCCCTGTACATCTCGGACCCCTGCACATCACGGGCCCCTGCACATCTCGGGCCCCTGCACATCTCGGGCCCCTGCACATCTCGGGCCCCTGTACTTCTCGGGCCCCTGTACATCTCGGGCCCCTGTACATCTCGGGCCCCTGCACATCTTGGGCCCCTGCACATCTCGGGCCCCTGCACATCACGGGCCCCTGTACATCACGGGCCCCTGTACATCTCGGGCCCCTGTACATCTCGGGACTCTGTACATCTCGGGCTCCTGTACATCTCGGGCCCCTGTACATCTCGGGCCCCTGCACATCTCGGGCCCCTGTACATCACGGGCCCCTGTACATCTCTGGCTTCTGTACATCTCGGGCCCCTGTACATCTCGGGCCCCTGCACATCTCGGGCCCCTGCACATCTCGGGCCCCTGCACATCTCGGGCCCCTGTACATCTTGGGCCCCTGTACATCTTGGGCCCCTGCACATCTCGGGCCCCTGCACATCTCGGGCCCCTGCACATCTCGGGCCCCTGTACATCACGGGCCCCTGTACATCTCGGGCCCCTGCACATCTCGGCCCCTGTACATCACGGGCCCCTGCACATCTCGGGCCCCTGCACATCTCGGGCCCCTGTACATCTCGGGCCCCTGTACATCTCGGGCCCCTGTACATCTCGGGCCCCTGCACATCTCGGGCCCCTGTACAGGTTTCACCTATGATAATCCTGTCCCTACCTGACTGCATAGGTTTGGGATTGTTTACATAACCTCTTTTCCTAATTGCCCCTTCTTGGTGATTATGACAATGGCCGCTGTTGTGTTCCTCTGTAATTTGCTGCGTTTACGAGCAGTTTTGTTCCTTTAAGTCTTAATTAGCGGTCGGTGCATTGGCCTGCGGCGCTCCTGTGTGCAGGGATGGATCTCCGGATGTCGTCTGCACAGCTGGAGAGAGCGGAGATAGGAGCCGGATCCAGGCCTTGGTGCCCAAATGGGGCTCTGATGCGCCCCTATGGAATTCAGCAATGGCCGCCACAAATCTGGGTTTATTGTCTATAGGAAAGAACCTGTTCACCAAAAGAAAGATAGAAATATTTAACTTGAACAAGTCACATACGAGATTAAAACCAATATTGGATGTCTACACAGAAAAGGGGGACGGGCGCAGCAGGAGGTAAAGGATGACATCAGAAAACGTGTTCAATAGTATAATAGCATCTACAATATAGGTGAATAGTCGGTGAGTCGCAGTATATCAACCCCAAGTGGCTATAAAGTATCAATACCTGCACTCCGCTCCTGCCACTGGATTGACCCCAGACACCGTGTTTCGGCTCTAGCCTTCGCCATGCACTGACCTATACACCATTGTATGTTAGGCTGCTTTCACACATCCGGTTTTTGCAGTGAGGCACAATCCGGCACTTTGCAGAAAAACCGCAACCGTTTTTTTTCCGCCGGTTGAGTTTTTTTTGCATAGACTTTCATTAGTGCCGGAATGTGCCACATGGCCTTGCGTTCGGTCCGGTTTTTGCCGCATGGGGCAGATTTAGCCGATGCAGCGGCCGGATGGAACGTTGCCTTGCACGTTTTTTTGTCCGGCAAAAAAACCCGCATCGCACTGCATCTGGCCGATGCGGCGCGATTTGCAATGCATGCCTATGGACGCCGCATGCGTTTTTTTTCCACTGCGCATGCCCAGTAGTGTGCCGCAAGCGGCAAAAAACGGACGGGCCGCATGTCAAAAACTTATGCAAAGGATGCGGTTTTGTCGCCACATCCGTTGCATAGGTTTTAGAGCCGGATTGGCCGGCTCTGCTAAAACCGGAGGTGTGAAAGCAGCCTTATGGGAACTCTATCACTGGAATTTTGCTCTTGTCAATAAGAATGGTAGAATAGCAAAGTCCAGGTTTTGGGAGCGATGGGGTCCCAATAATGCGACCTCCAGATTGGCCATAACGTGCAAAGATGGAAATAACACTTTAATGTAAACATTCCGAACTACAGACTGATACATTGTATCAAACTGTCAGGACAGAGGACAGATGTTGCCTGATGATGTATCTAGATGTGAGGATTGTCCAGACTGGCTACAACCATCAGACAGTTTTATGGTAAATGAGAATGTTTGCATCATTGACAGCAAGCAGAGATATTGAAAATGGTAAGGAATTGAATGAAACACAAAGTCTGTTAAAAAGTTGTGGACCTTTTCACTTTGATGACTGCTCCGGAGGCCCCCTCGTCATCCATGGCCTCTACATTTGATCCTCGTTTCTCACGTTTTTGCAGCATGATTATAAATAATGAAATCTGTAAAAGTCACAGCCCCCGATACAAGAACAGGAGATAATCTGTGCAGCAATCAGCCAGGAATTCTTCTAATCCTCTGCTACATGTCAGGCTGGATACAGCAAATGGTGGGTGGAAATACTCCCTGTACATGGAGGGGTCAGGAAAATGCAGGAAACCCGCAGGTTGGATCTGGGGGGTTTAGGGGGGCATTCCACAGCGTGTACGTCTATGGGAGCGGCTACACCCAGAATATTTATTATTGCCTTGTGCTACTCCATCCACCGGGCTTCTGTTACAATGATAACATCGCTCTTGTAGGAGCGGACATGGCTTTCCGATGTTCCGGACCCCTGGAAATGCTGTATTATGTCTTATTAAGGGCTCACTCACACTTGCGCTATTTTGACGCAAACGGAATCCGTCCCTAATGTAGTACAGTTAATTTATTTACAGTGGAAGCGCAACATCATGTGGACACAAGCGGGTACTGCATGACACACACACGCGCCTCCACTGTAAATAAATTAACTGTACTACATTAGGGACGGATTCCGTTTGCGTCAAAATAGCGCAAGTGTGAAACTAGCCTAACCTGACCAAGCGATATATAATGCTGGGTAATGGATTATAAATAGGAATCAGAGCTCGGGTGTGAACAATCGCACAGGTGTCCGGATTCACAGATTTTGTCCCTATATATAGCTAGTGCGGCCGTCAGCTGGAAAGTGGCTACAAATGTATCCAGTCTACACAATGCCGTTCCCAGACTAATACATTGTAACAGATTATTGCAGCTGCTGATGGACGCAGCTCAAAGCTACACAGCTCAGTAACTAAAACTTACCGGGTAGATGATGGTTCAGGTGACTGTTAAGAATAAGCCATGAATAACATGAGGAATAACACTATTTCTGGCCATTATATACCTTGTATCCTGCATTCTCACTAGTTTTCCCCTCTGCGGGGTCTTTCTCTAATTTCCATTTGTGTCTGAGCTGGTGGGTGGAGAGTAGTTGCCATGATGTCTCCCATACACACATGAAGAATTCCTGCACTTCTGGCTCTATGTAGCAAATGTGCACCAGCAAAAGGAGCAATGAGGACATTATACAGCAGGACTGAGCAGTGTAGATGTGAATCCAGTTCTAAGGGCGAGATGAAACCGCAGTTTGGAGAACATTATACATCAGTATGGAGAACATTATACATCAGTATGGAGGACATTGTACAGCAGCATGGGGGACATTATACAGCAGCATGGGGGACATTATACAGCAGCATGGAGGATATTGTACAGCAGCATGGGGGACATTGTACAGCAGCAAGGGGGACATTGTACAGCAGCATGGAGGACGGCCAGCAGCACGGGGGACATTATACAGCAGCATGGATTACATTATACAGCAGCAGGGAGGACATTATACTGCAGTATGGAGCAGTGTAGCTGTAAATCCAGCTCTAGTGATAGATACAATATTTATTAGATGGCAGCAGCACAATGTCTGTGTGTTTGTGCCTCTTTATGCTTCTCCTCAGTCTTTAGTAGGCAGCTGTAATCTGATCCCTCAGTGAGGTTAGTCTATTTGTTTTTCTGTAACAAAGATGGATTTCTGCAGTTTTTCCAGAGTGAATGAGAAGTTCTGGAGACAAAATAGAGAAGTGGCTCATAAGTGAAGAAGGAAACAGATTTGTCTTCTAAGATAAATTACAAAGTTTCTTGCATTCACTTGTATTATGCAATCATGCAAAGTTTATTGAAGCGATGGTGACCACTTAAAGGGATATTCCCATCTAGGAGATTGATTGTGTATGCCATAGATGTCCAATGAGGTATGCAGAGCTGCTGAGACTCCTGCCGGCTGCTAAGGCCGCAGCTACCGGATATTTGTGGCATATCCTTCTGACATCTCCGAAATGTCTCAGATGTGACATCTTCAATCTTTGCATTGTGCGTCTGTTCTTCGCTATTTTCAGTAGTCCTGATTGCTGACAGTGAATGAGACGATTAATGTGGGAAGTTATCGGCACTGGTGTTTTGTACATTCACTATCAATTCCTCTGCATGAAAAGACCAAATATTGTGCTGCATTTTTTTCCCATAATTTTCTGAAACTGTTACGTCTTTATCTCAATGTTAGATAACCACACTTGCAAGAAAAACTAAAAAAACACAGTGTGATTGCATCATGCTCAAATTTAAAAAAAAAGGTGCAAGATGTATTTATACGAGAGAATGTGATACTACGGTATAATTTTTTTGATGCCCTTTTTGTTCTGTCTCCGCTTTTGCTAGCAGACTGACATGTAAACCCTGGAAGCTTCCGGAAGATTGCAGCTCTGGAGAGGGATGACTCTGTGAACTGTGTGTCACAGCCTTCAGCTGCAAACAAGTTTCCATTCACTGACAGCAAACATAGATCCTGAAATTACTTTGGAATTATAAACTGAAATATCATTTGAGAGTCATAAAACTGCACTAAGTAAAGTAACGCTCCTGATAAAATGGTGTTATGTGTAGTGCCCGGTCAGAGGGGGCAGAGTGTGACGCGGGGACCACCAAAGAGAGAAGGAAAGTAGTCGCCATCAGCTGTGACTATAGCAATGGCTGAGGTGAACCGCACACAGGGCCTGATCCCAGTTAATAATCAACCCTACATTCCAGCGTAAATGCTGTTCTACTGCGACATTGCACCGCAGAGAATCGTCCGGGACTGGGGGGACCTTGACCGGGTGCTGCAGTGGATTCCTGGCTGGGTGCTGCGTCAGATTCCTGACCAAGTGCTGTATTGGATCCCTGATTGGGTGCTGCGGCAGATTCCTGACCAGGTGCTGCGGTGGATCACTGACCAGGTTGTGCGGTGGATCACTGACCGGGTGCTGCGGTGGATCACTGACCGGGTGCTGCGGTGGGTCTCTGGATGGGTGCTGTGGTGGATTCCTGACCGGGTGGATCCCTGCTCTCCTCCATTGTTCCCAGTCCTGCCAGGGAATAAGCTGCAGATCCTGAGCACTGAGGGTGCTGAGCGCCTCTGCTGCGCACAGACCTGAGCGTTATTTCAGCTGTGCCGCCTGGAAATGTCACAAGATAATGTCACCATTCTGGAACGTGGACCGAAGGGGCAGAACATGACGTGATGATTGACAAGGTGAGGCGAGGTCCGGGGAGGGATTCAGGGGGCTGAACGTGTGGTTGGGTATGTGCAGGGGCGACGCTAAATGAGATTTGGTGCAACTGAAAATTACATAGTTACGTAGACTGAAGAAAGCCCCCGGTCATCCACTCCACCTTCCTCCACCAATTATATATTTTGTCACTAAATCATTTATAACCCACTATGTTGTGTGCTGAGGAAATCATCCGGCCCTGATATAAAGCTGGTATAGTTTCGGCCATTACTACCTCTTGTGGTCGCATTCCACAGTCTGACCGCTCTAACTGTAAAGAACCCTTTCCTATTTAGCTGCCGGAATCGCTTTTCTTCCACTCGCAGTGAATGCCCCCTGGTCCTTAGTATTGTTATTGGAAGGAATAAGTCCTGTGCCGTCCTTTCTATTGACCACTCATGTATTTATACATAGAAATGAGATCTCCTCTGAGATACAGCCTCCATTACTCATCATACGGGCGGCCTCCATTACTGATCATATGGGCGGCCTCCATTACTCATCATACGGGCGGCCTCCATTCCTTGTAATAATCTAGTTGCCGCCTTTGAACTGACTCTAACTTCTAAATGTCCTTTTTAAAATATGGAGCCCAAAACTGGATCCCATATTCCAGATGTGGCCTTACAAGTGATTTATAGAGGGGTAACAATACGTTGGGATCACGGGATCTAATCTCTCTTTTTATACACCCTAGAATCTTGTTTGCTTTTGCAGCTGCTGCCTGACATTGAGAGCTGCTGCTCAGTTACTTGTACCCAGAATCCCCCGCTCTTTCTCCTGTTCTGTAGTCCCGAGCTTACTTCCATTTAATGTATACGCAGCTATAGGATTACTCTGTCCTCGGTGCATTACTCTACATTTATCAACATTAAAAATATTAGGCTTCAACCAACCGTTACATCGGCTCTAAGGTCAACAAATCAACCATTCACATCCCCTTATAACTTTTACTGGCTTTTCTAATTTTCTTTTTTTTTTCCCCCAATGTAGTTGCATGAAACCAAACTTTTCTGTTGCAGACTGGAAACCATCACCAAGTAGGCTCAGTCCTGAGACCCTGTCATGGTTTTGTTTTGCTTTTCCCTTTACATTGTTGCATATGTAAATATCCAGGAAAAATAGGCTCAAGAAACCGTGATCATGTGATCCCCAAAATCCAAGTCCGATGGTCGTTTTCTGATTCCCGCTAGTTTCATTAAATCTCCTTCTGCCTATTGGATGGAATTTCTGAACCGTGAGCCAATCAGACGATCCGCCCCTTAATAGAAGGTCACTATTAGTAACTCTCATTAACTTTGATGGATCCTTGAGCAGCAGCTTGCTGACAGTTTCCATTGTTATAAACCGTACAAAATGTAATGAATAAGAAAAAACAAAAAACACATGAAGTTAATGGGAGCCACGTCTACTGACCAAGAAAGGCAAGAAATGCACATCCATAAGGATAGAGTGACATTACCTTGGAAATTTAAAGGGATTGTCCAGCATTAGAAAAAACATGGATACTTTGTTTCAGAATTGACGTCAGATTAGATGTGGAAATGCGGCTCAGCTCCGTTCCCTTCAGTAGGACTATACTGCCATACCAGACACAAACCATGGCCAAGGGTGGCACTGTTTGACACTAATCAGCCATATTATTCTAATCCTGGACAATCCTTGTAAATATTGCAAAACCACGTGTGCCTCTTGTTATTTCAGTGTTAAAGGAAACCATGCGGCCCCCCAATTATATGATTGCTACGGTCGCCCCCTGTATTGTTAATCTAGTTGCTCGAAACGGACCCCAGCACTATCCTGTGTTGGAGCACGACCAGACACATTATTCTAACACATTATACGTCACAATTTTTACTAAGTCCCATTATAGGATTTAAATAGAAATAAACTTTAAAAGGAGCAAACGGTAAAATAAATATTGAATTCAGAGAATTGATAGTAACGCACAATAAATAATATATAATATCATGGAGTACAAGGAATAGTCCAAGAAAACACAAAAGTATCAACATCAAAAAACAAATAACATTCCGTCTCCTGCAGTCACCACTAGGGGGAGCTCATGCAGTTACATAATACAGAATGCAGGGAGCTCCCCCTGGTGGTAGCAGTGGATTTTATCATTGCACTCTCTCTCTGCAGGGGGTTTGGCACTCTGGGTCAGTAAAATGATAGGTCTGTGCATTTTATTGTCTGATTACTTGTAGATGTGGCTTTATTTTCTTGCTCTCTGTACAGCTGCTGGACGCTTCTTATACTGTTTGCTGTTATTGCTTCTTAGCTTTAAATACTGGAGCACAGTTAGGACGGGGTTAATATGCGAGTGAATAAACAAATCTGGTTCCAGGGTGCACGGGCGGAGGGGTGCTGTTTTAGGATGAGCCATTGCTTGCATTACACTTTACAAGCGCAGAGCTAACAATTAACGAGGTGACGCTGAGAAAAGTAGAGCCGGGAATAAAACCGCAGGAAACTGCAGATTACAGAGAATCCAACAGAAATCTCATCAAAGCGAAGGGCAGAACATAGGATGGAGTGTGCGGCTCATACATTGTGATGGGGGATCTGTGGATGATGCTCTGTTATGGGGGATCTGTGGATGACGCTCTGTTATGGGGATCTGTGGATGACACTGTTATGGGGGATCTGTGGATGACGCTCTGTTATGGGGGGATCTGTGGATGACGCTCTGGTATGGGGGATCTGTGGGTGACGCTCTGTTATGGGGGATCTGTGGATGACGCTCTGTTGTGGGGGATCTGTGGATGACGCTCTGTTGTGGGGGATCTGTGGATGACGCTCTGTTATGGGGGATCTGTGGATGACGCTCTGTTGTGGGGGATCTGTGGGTGACATTCTGTTATGGGGGATCTGTGGATGATGCTCTGTTATGGGGGATCTGTGGATGATGCTCTGTTATGGGGGATCTGTGGATGACGCTCTGTTATGGGGGATCTGTGGATGACGCTCTGTTATGGGGGATCTGTGGATGACGCTCTGTTATGGGGGATCTGTGGATGACGCTCTGTTATGGGGGATCTGTGGATGACGCTCTGTTGTGGGGGATCTGTGGGTGACATTCTGTTATGGGGGATCTGTGGATGATGCTCTGTTATGGGGGATCTGTGGATGATGCTCTGTTATGGGGGATCTGTGGGTGACATTCTGTTATGGGGGATCTGTGGATGATGCTCTGTTATGGGGGATCTGTGGATGATGCTCTGTTATGGGGGATCTGTGGATGATGCTGTTATGGGGGACCTATTGGGTTATTTCCTGCTCTTTGGTCCAGCATTTCTTCAGGTTGAGGTGCCGGTTGTTTCCGTCGTGCTTTCTTCACCTTTTGTTACACTGATATGGGGGCCCCGGCTGCGCTGGACTCTGCTTTCCGTCCCTGCTCTTTGCTTTATTACTCTGTCCTCATTTTTCTTCCTCTATGACTTCGCCTCTTCGCTGCTGCAGATGCGCCAGTGTTTTACTGTAATGAATTGTGCAGCCGGTCATTAATGCTCTGCAGGGATCTGCACATTCAGGTGGGATGACGGGATCTGCAGACGCCTCCGTGATCCCATCACTCTTCTGTGGAGGACGATACAAAAGAAGCGCTGTGTGATGACAGTCCGATCCTGCAGAGAACGACGCATCTGCAGCCACCAACAACCGGCGAGAAATCGTCCTCATAACGAGCGTCATCATCTGCTTTATTCTGTTACTTAATACAATTTTCTTTCTTGCCCATTGTTGCCCCCTGCAAAGCAATCTGCAATATATGGGCTGCAAGGACTGGGGGCGAATAAAGGAAAATATTTATTACTCACTAAAGATACTGAAATTAGCCTTTCATTTAAAAACCCGGAGCCGACTTGTATCAATGGATTCAGCCAACAGGAAAATATCAGGCCCCAGACCCTCAGGTCCTATATTGGACACCAATCCTATTATTCTCGTAAGAGAATACTGCTCCTATGTACAAGAATATATCTACTATAATACTGCTCCTATATACAAGAATATATCTACTATAATACTGCTCCTATATACAAGAATATAACTACTATAATACTGCCCCCTATGTACAAGAATATATCTACTATAATACTGCCCCTATGTACAAGAATATAACTGCTATAATACTGCTCCTATGTACAAGAATATAACTACTATAATACTGCCACCTATGTACAAGAATATAACTACTATAATACTGCCGCTATGTACAAGAATATATCTATCTACTATAATACTGCTCCTATGTACAAGAATATATCTACTATAATACTGCCGCTATGTACAAGAATATATCTATCTACTATAATACTGCCGCTATGTACAAGAATATATCTATCTACTATAATACTGCCTCCTATGTATAAGAATATAACTACTATAATACTGCCCCCCCTATGTACAAGAATATAACTACTATAATACTGCTCCTATGTACAAGAATATAACTACTATAATACTGCTCCTATGTACAAGAATATAACTACTATAATACTGCCACTATGTACAAGAATATATCTATCTACTATAATACTGCCCCTATGTACAAGAATATATCTATCTACTATAATACTGCCTCCTATGTATAAGAATATAACTACTATAATACTGCCCCCCTATGTACAAGAATATAACTACTATAATACTGCTCCTATGTACAAGAATATAACTACTATAATACTGCTCCTATGTACAAGAATATAACTACTATAATACTGCTGCTATATACAATAATATTACTACTATAATACTGCCCTCTATGTACAAGAATATAACTACTATAATACTGCCCCCTATATACAAGAATATAACTACTATAATACTGCCACTATGTACAAGAATTTAACTACTATAATACTGCCCCTATATACAAGAATATAACTACTATAATACTGCCCCCTATGTACAAGAATATAACTGCTATAATACTGCTCCTATATACAAGAATATAACTACTATAATTCTGCTCCTATGTACAAGAATATAACTAATATAATACTGCTCCTATGTACAAGAATATAGCTACTATAATACTGCTCCTATGTACAAGAATATAACTACTATAATACTGCCCCCTATGTACAAGAATCTAACTACTATAATACTGCCCCATGTACAAGAATATAACTACTATAATACTGCCCCCTATGTACAAGAATATAACTACTATAATATTGCCCCTATGTACAAGAATATAACTACTATAATACTGCCCCCTATGTACAAGAATAAAACTACTATAATACTGCCCCTATGTACAGGAATATAACTACTATAATACTGCCCCTATGTACAAGAATATAACTACTATAATACTGCCCCTATGTACAAGAATATAACTACTATAATACTGCTCCTATGTACAAGAATATAACTACTATAATACTGCTCCTATGTACAAGAATATAACTACTATAATACTGCCCCTATGTACAGGAATATAACTACTATAATACTGCCCCTATGTACAAGAATATAACTACTATAATACTGCCCCCTATGTACAAGAATAAAACTACTACAATACTGCCCCTATGTACAGGAATATAACTACTATAATACTGCCCCTATGTACAAGAATATATCTATCTACTATAATACTGCCCCTATGTACAAGAATATATCTATCTACTATAATACTGCCTCCTATGTATAAGAATATAACTACTATAATACTGCTCCTATGTACAAGAATATAACTACTATAATACTGCTCCTATGTACAAGAATATAACTACTATAATACTGGCCCTATGTACAAGAATATAACTGCTATAATACTGCTCCTATGTACAAGAATATAACTGCTATAATACTGCCCCTATGTACAAGAATATAACTGCTATAATACTGCTCCTATGTACAGGAATATAACTACTATAATACTGCCCCTATGTACAGGAATATAACTACTATAATACTGCCCCTATGTACAAGAATATAACTACTATAATACTGCCCCTATGTACAAGAATATATCTACTATAATACTGCCCCTATGTACAAGAATATAACTACTATAATACTGCTCCTATGTACAAGAATATAACTACTATAATACTGCCACTATGTACAAGAATATATCTATCTACTATAATACTGCCCCTATGTACAAGAATATATCTATCTACTATAATACTGCCTCCTATGTATAAGAATATAACTACTATAATACTGCCCCCATGTACAAGAATATAACTACTATAATACTGCCCCCTATGTTCAAGAATATAACTATTATAATACTGCCCCTATATACAGAATATAACTACTATAATACTGCACCCTATGTACATGAATATAGGTCCTATAATACTGCCCCCTACAAGAATATAGCTTTTATAATACTGCCCCTATGTAGATGACTATAGCTGCTATAATACTGCCCCTATGTACATTATTATAGCTCCTATAATACTGCCCCTATGTATATGACTATAGCTGCTATAATACTGCCCCTATGTACATTATTATAGCTCCTATAATACTGCCCCTATGTATATGACTATAGCTGCTATAATACTGCCCCTATGTATATGACTATAGCTGCTATAATACTGCCCCTATGTAGATGACTATAGCTCCTATAATACTGCCCCTATGTATATGACTATAGCTGCTATAATACTGCCCCTATGTATATGACTATAGCTGCTATAATACTGCCTCCTGTGGATTTGCTCTTCTCTTGCTCAGGACTGTAATTTGTGTAACAGTGTTGCGGAGGTTGTTGGATGTGTCTGGATAATTGATATTTGCGCGGTATATTGGCTGCGGCTCCTTCCACCGATGCTCTTGGTGCCAGTTTGGCTCGTCCTCTTCCATTAGGGTATTGCGATGTGATCATCAGGTTGATTGCAGTTTTCTTTCTTTGCGTCTTTCACACTTTGTGCGGTGACTTTGATGTACCTGTGTTACATTGTTGCCTCTTGTATGAACCTGTACATTGTTGCAATCATTAATATCCTTTATTTATTTTCTTCCGCAGAGTGATCAGGTTGGAAGTTTTTATGTACAGGCAGGTGGTGCGGGTTCGTGACCCCGGTCTCCAGTAATGTGACTGTGCGCGCTGCCATTGAGCCCCTCCCTGCAGATAATATCACAGAGTGCTTATAAAAATTCATGGCACACTCGGATGTGGTGCCTGGATGCTGCCTTCCTCGGGGAGATGTGGCTGCTGCAGAGAGCTGCTCCTTCTCTCGGGTCCTCGCTGCGGTTCTTCCCCTTCTGGCCGGTTGGATCTTTGCACCTCTGGCGCTGGCGCTGAGCTGGCATGGCTGAGCACCAAGCACTTGTTGGTGCATGGGGGGACGGTCGGACTGCAGGTCTGCAGGCAGAGGGAGGCTCGGCTCCGGAGGGGGATCTTGGACTTGTGTGATGAGCCTGGGGGTGGCCAGATCACGAAAAGCTCCTGGTGTTTGATGGGAGGATGAAAAGGGGTCTTGGGTGGGCACCAACTCACAGAACTGCCAAAAATCTGCTACAAAGTGAGCGCGGTCTGGAGCGGCCTAGAACCTTTATGGTCTCCTGTTGCTGGGAATAGCGGTTCTGGTGTGGCCACCAATAAGTCCATAATGACCCGTCTGCTCCAGTGCTTCACGTGGCTCCTACGCTGGGGGAAGTTTTTTTTTACTTGTCTCATTCCCCTTCATCTGTGTCGAAGCAAAAAGGTGAGTGGCCATGTTCTGGTATAATATGATGTTCATCCGGCTGATGTAGCAGAGCACAGGGGTCAGGAATGAGAAATCTGGGTGATGTAGCAGAGCACAGGGGTCAGGAATGAGAAATCTGGGTGATGTAGCAGAGCTCACGGGTCAGGAATGAGAAATCTGGGTGATGTAGCAGAGCTCACGGGTCAGGAATGAGAAATCTGGGTGATGTAGCAGAGTTCACGGGTCAGGAATGAGAAATCTGGGTGATGTAGCAGAGCTCACGGGTCAGGAATGAGAAATCTGGGTGATGTAGCAGAGCTCACGGGTCAGGAATTAGAAATCTGGGTGATGTAGCAGAACTCGGGGGTCAGGAATGAGAAATCTGGGTGATGTAGCAGAGCTCAGGGGTCAGGAATGAGAAAACTGGGTGATGTAGCAGAGCTCACAGGTCAGGAATGAGAAATCTGGGTGATGTAGCAGAGCTCAGGGGTCAGGAATGAGAAAATTGGGTGATGCAGAAGAGCTCACGGGTCAGGAATGAGAAATCTGGGTGATGTAGCAGAGCTCAGGGGTTAGGAATGAGAAATCTGGGTGATGTAGCAGAGCTCACAGGTCAGGAAAGAGAAATCTGGGTGATGTAGCAGTGCTCACAGGTCAGGAATGAGAAATCTGGGTGATGTAGCAGAGCTCAGCGGGTCAGGAATGAGAAATCTGGGTGATGTAGCAGAGCTCACAGGTCAGGAATGAGAAATCTGGGTGATGTAGCAGAGCTCAGCGTGTCGGTGATACCAGGTGATGTCCCGGTACTCAGTGTGCTGTCTGCGGTTTTGCGGGTTAATCAATGAACTGGTAATAGTACAGTTATCCTGATGCCTCAGCTATGAATTCAATGCTTCAGCTCTGCTACATCTGCGGACTCACTTTCCTCTGATCTTAGTCATACGTGGAGTCATCCAGGTGACTAGAGACACTTGTTCTTGGGATGCAGCAGGTAAGTGCTTTCCTTTCCTGACATTAAATGCACACCTAGGTGGTGATGTCCAGCGGATGCTGGGAGTTGTAGTTCATAATTAGAGATTCACAAGTTATAGACTGGACGTGGGTCAGTGCAACGCTTCACTTGTTTGGAAACCACAGCTCTGAGTATGTCCTGACAACCTGTCCGTGTCCTGACAACCTGTCCGTGTCCTGACAACCTGTCCGTGTCCTGCCAACCCTGACAACCTGTCCGTGTCCTGACAACCTGTCCGTGTCCTGCCAACCCTGACAACCTGTCCGTGTCCTGCCAACCCTGACAACCTGTCCGTGTCCTGCCAACCCTGACAACCTGTCCGTGTCCTGCCAACCCTGACAACCTCTCCGTGTCCTGCCAACCTTGACAACCTGTCCATGCCCTGCCAACCTGTCCGTGTCCTGCCAACCCTGACAACCTGTCCATGTCCTGACAACCCTGACAACCTGTCCGTGTCTTGGCATGCTGGAAGTTGTAGTATTGCAGCAGCTGCTGACCCCGAGTATCCCCCATATTCACAGTCTGCATATAACACCTTCTCTGCTTATAGTCGACATTTAACCCTTCAGCCCATATGTTTCTTTTTCTGTAGACATCGGGCGGAAAAACACGTGTCAGTGATTCGGAGCGAGGTATGTATGGGGGGGCCGACCCTGCACCCCTCATTCTGCTGTTACACCTGGACTATGCGGCTGAGTGTAAATGCAGCCCCCTATATAATGTATACCGGCCCTGAAGCTGCAGGGGCCCAAACACGGCCGTCTGCTGCACCAACGGTGACATCATGGGTTCATTAACCAAAACCGTCCGCGTTCTCCTGGCGGCTCTGCATGCGCTCATGCAAGAGACTGCGGTAATAGACTCCGAGGCCCCGAGCACAAATCACATCATGTCGTCATAGAACATATACTTTATATTAAGGCTCAAGATAATCATTCCCATCTTCCTGCACAACTGAGGAAACACCCAAAAATCATCTCTGCTCTAGAAATCTGTGATATCACCGAAAACAGCAACATAAAGGCCTGAACCAATGCAACAAGTCCTATAACCACGAATACAGAAATCAAGATCAAGATGAAATAAGAGCAACTATAGCCACATAACAACATCCTCAACACTGAGAAAGATGCAAAGGTGCCCCTATGTACAAGAATATAACCACTATAATACTGCCCCCTATGTACAAGAATATAACTACTATAATACTGCCCCCCTATGTACAAGAATATCACTACTATAATACTGCTCCTATGTACAAGAATATAACTACTATAATACTGCTCCTATGTACAAGAATATAACTACTATAATACTGCCCCTATGTACAAGAATATCACTACTATAATACTGCTCCTATGTACAAGAATATCACTACTATAATACTGCTCCTATGTACAAGAATATAACTACTATAATACTGCCCCTATGTACAAGAATATATCTACTATAATACTGCCCCCTATGTACAAGAATATAACTACTATAATACTGCCCCCTATGTACAAGAATATAACTACTATAATACTGCCCCCTATGTACAAGAATATAACTACTATAATACTGCTCCTATGTACAAGAATATAACTACTATAATACTGCCCCCTATGTACAAGAATATAACTACTATAATACTGCCCCCTATGTACAAGAATATAACTACTATAATACTGCCCCCTATGTACAAGAATATAACTACTATAATACTGCCCCCTATGTACAAGAATATAACTACTATAATACTGCCCCCTATGTACAAGAATATAACTACTATAATACTGCCCCCTATGTACAAGAATATAACTACTATAATACTGCCCCCTATGTACAAGAATATAACTACTATAATACTGCCCCTATGTATAAGAATATAACTACAGTAATACTGCCCCATATGTACAAGAATATAACTACTATAATACTGCCCCCTATATACAAGAATATAACTACTATAATACTGCTCCTATGTACAAGAATATAACTACTATAATACTGCCCCCTATGTACAAGAATATAACTACTATAATACTGCTCCTATGTACAAGAATATAACTACTATAATACTGCTCCTATGTATAAGAATATAACTACAGTAATACTGCCCCCTATGTACAAGAATATAACTACCATAATACTGCCCCCTATGTACAAGAATATAACTACCATAATACTGCCCCCTATGTACAAGAATATAACTACTATAATACTGCCCCTATGTACAAGAATATAACTACTATAATATTGCCCCCTATGTACAAGAATATAACTACTATAATACAGCCCCCTATGTACAAGAATATAACTACTATAATACTGCTCCTATGTGCAAGAATATAACTACTATAATACAGCCCCTATATACAAGAATATAACCACTATAATACTGCCCCCTATGTACAAGAATATAACTACTATAATACTGCCCCTATGTACAAGACTATAACTAGTATAATACTGCCCCTATATACAAGAATATAACTACTATAATACAGCCCCTATATACAAGAATATAACTACTATAATACAGCCCCTATATACAAGAATATAACCACTATAATACAGCCCCTATATACAAGAATATAACCACTATAATACTGCCCCTATGTACAAGAATATAACTACTATAATACTGCCCCCTATGTACAAGAATATAACTACTATAATACTGCCCCCTATGTACAAGAATATAACTACTATAATACTGTCCCTATGAACAAGAATATAACTACTATAATACGGCTCCTATGTACAAGAATATAACTACTATAATACTGCTCCTATGTACAAGAATATAACTACTATAATACTGCTCCTATGTACAAGAATATAACTACTATAATACTGCCCCCTATGTACAAGAATATAACTACTATAATACTGCCCCCTATGTACAAGAAAATAACTACTATAATACTGCCCCCTATGTACAAGATTATAACTACTATAATACTGCCCCTATGTACAAGAATATAACTACTATAATACTGCCCCTATGTACAAGAATATAACTACTATAATACTGCCCCTATGTACAAGACTATAACTAGTATAATACTGCCCCTATATACAAGAATATAACTACTATAATACAGCCCCTATATACAAGAATATAACTACTATAATACAGCCCCTATATACAAGAATATAACCACTATAATACAGCCCCTATATACAAGAATATAACCACTATAATACTGCCCCTATGTACAAGAATATAACTACTATAATACTGCCCCCTATGTACAAGAATATAACTACTATAATACTGCCCCCTATGTACAAGAATATAACTACTATAATACTGTCCCTATGAACAAGAATATAACTACTATAATACGGCTCCTATGTACAAGAATATAACTACTATAATACTGCTCCTATGTACAAGAATATAACTACTATAATACTGCCCCCTATGTACAAGAATATAACTACTATAATACTGCCCCCTATGTACAAGAAAATAACTACTATAATACTGCCCCCTATGTACAAGATTATAACTACTATAATACTGCCCCTATGTACAAGAATATAACTACTATAATACTGCCCCTATGTACAAGAATATAACTACTATAATACTGCTCCTATGTACAAGAATATAACTACTATATTACTGCTCCCTATGTACAAGAATATAACTACTATAATACTGCCCCCTATGTACAAGAATATAACTACTATAATACTGCTCCCTATGTACAGTAATATAACTACTATTATACTGCTCCCTATGTACATGAATATAACTACTATAATACTGCCCCCTATGTACAAGAATATAACTACTATAATACTGCCCCTATGTACAAGAATATAACTACTATAATACTGCCCCTATATACAAGAATATAACTACTATAATACTGCCCCTATGTACAAGAATATAACTACTATAATACTGCTCCTATGTACAAGAATATAACTACTATAATACTGCCCCTATATACAAGAATATAACTACTATAATACAGCCCCCTATATACAAGAATATAACTACTATAATACTGCCCCTATATACACGAATATCACTACTATAATACAGCCCCCTATATACAAGAATATAACTACTATAATACTGCCCCTATATACAAGAATATAACTACTATAATACAGCCCCTATATACACGAATATCACTACTATACTATTGCCTTTTTTCTTTTCCGGTCGCGTCTCTTCAGAGGTCACGTGTTACTTTGTGTCTCTACATTACCATGTTCATTATTTGTGTACTGCCCCTTCTCACACTCACAATGTCTCTGTGTCTTCGTATCTTTACGTTCAGCAGTGCAGAGGATTTCAGCACGCCGCACATCTGCGTTTTTTACTGTCTATAACCTAATAATGATCTTGTGCAGCTCAGGTTGAGGCTTTAATGTCTTGCGGTTTGTGATTTCCACTCGCTGCCTCCTGTGATTGTGAGCTGCGGCCTTTTTCCAGTAATTACTTATTCCAAATGGAAGTGACAGCGCTTAATAATTCCTTGTCTTCTGGAGAGATCTATGGAGAGATCTTCTCCGCTGTGTGAGGAGGTGGTGCGGCAGCCGTCCAAACCCAGAGGGCGGTGCAGCATTGTGCTGGAGAGTCTGCACTGACCACATGGGGGAAATGAAGGCCGGGATCGGACTTAAAGGGGAAGCGCGGCCAGGAGTGATCTGCAGCTCGTAAGGCCAGCTCTGGGGATCGGGGATCAGGTGGCGGTGTGTTTGGGTTCATTTAAAGGGCTTGTCCACTTCTGGACACAAGCTTCTTAAATTCTCAATCCACTGATCGGCTGCAGCGTTCACTTTTCCACCAGATATATTTGTGCTCTTTGCAACTTATAACTAGAGAGGCGGGAACCCAATCTGTAAAGTTCGTGTTTCGTACCGATCAGCGGGTGTCTGGGGCTCGAACACGGACTGCTAAAAAATTCTGGGTCCGAGTTCGGCGTTCAGGTGCTGTTCATATGATAACAAAGCTTGTTGAAAGGTGGAGAGCAGCGAGAGAGGGAGACGACCATTCTAAAGTACAGAAATTTGGGTCTCCTTTAACTTTCATGGTGTTTGGGGTCAAGTCCAGGTCCTGAACCCAACTTTTAACTAAAGTCCAGCCGAACCCGGCAAACCTGAACTTCCCTGGCCCCGCTCATCTGTTCTCGGGACTTCAGAAGGTCACAGTGTTTGGAGGCAGGACAGCGCCATCATTGTGTAGTGGCCATTCAAGGGTACTGCAGCTCATCTCCTATTAAAGTGGATGTGATCTGCAGTAGCTGAGAATGGCCCCCGGACAGATCTGTGGGTTCTGGCTCCATAAATAGTTCAGGACTTAGTAGCAGCTAATGAATGGGGTGTCAGACCCCCAACAATGTCTCACTAATGAGGTTACTTTTAGGATAAATGCTCCGTTTTTTATTTCTGGACAATCCCTTTAAGCACATGTTCTGCACAGTCTGAACATGCGCCTATTTGACTGCCGTTCCTTTCAATCTCCTCAAGATAATATAATAAAAGATTAATGAAGTGGGACCAGAGCAGGTTGCGGGATTCCAGCATCCACCTGACGCCAATCATTAGCCCTGCGGCCATAACCAGAAATATTCCTCTCATTTACGGCTCTCACGTGGGGCTCATTAGTGGATATCGCCTGAGATATCAGCCGTTCACCTATAAAAGCAGATCTGATACCACGGTGTGCGGCTCAGCCCCCGAGAGGCCACGCTGGGATCGGAATGTTCCTGGATTTAGTAAGTGCATAAGTTTGTGAACCCCTGTCCCACCACTCAGAGTATCTCTACTTGCTGGATATGAGACCGTATTTCTCGGAGCTGAGGGTTTGCTCCACTGTATCCGGTCCAAACAATCCTCACTCCAGACTGATACATGTTACCTGCACTGATACATTGTAGCCTCCAGATGTCTGAGCAGATTGGATACAATTGTAGCAAATGCTCGAGATAGAAAAGACATTTCCCATTCACTGTCAGAAAGTTGAATTCTTACAGATGGTGAGGAAATGAAATATAAAGTCTAATCGAATATTGAATATTTTCTTGTTTAAGCTTTAATTAAAACTAAACATCCCGTTAAGGACACTTTCACACTTGCGTTGTGCGGCATCCGTTGCAATCCGCTGCCTTGAGGAATTACGGTAACCGTTGCAGGAAGCCGTTGATTCCTCATAGGCTTCCATTAAGGGCGGATTGCAAAGGATGGTTTTGCATTGCATCTGCCTCGCGGCGCGTCAGTTGTTTTGTCGGTGACTGTCAGTGACCGTCGGGCGGAAGAAACGCTGAATGTAGCGTTTTTTTATTGCTGTAAAAAAACGCACTACGCAGGATTCTGTCGGGATCCGTTAAGGGCCATATTGAATGTCTATGGTACTGGATTCCGTCACGTTCTACTGAGCATGTGCAGCAGAACGTTCCAAATCGTTTAAAATCACTCCTGGTCTTTCTCTCTCTCGCCTCTCTCTGTCTCTCTCTCTGTCTCTCTGTCTGTCTCTCTCTGTCTATCTCTCTGTCTGTCTGTCTCTCTGTCTGTCTCTCTGTCTGTCTCTCTGTCTCTTTCTCTGTCTCTCTCGGTCTGTTGGTCTGTCGGTCTCTCGCTCTCTCTCTCTCGGTCTCTCGCTCTCGGTCTGTTGGTCTGTCTCTCTCTGTCTCTCTCTCTGTCTGTCTCTCTGTCTGTCTCTCTGTCTGTCTCTCTGTCTGTCTCTCTGTCTCTTTCTCTGTCTCTCTCGGTCTGTTGGTCTGTCGGTCTCTCGCTCTCTCTCGGTCTCTCGCTCTCGGTCTGTTGGTCTGTCTGTCGGTCGGTCTCTCACTCTCTCTCTCGGTCTCTCGCTCTCGGTCTGTTGGTCTGTCTGTCGGTCTCTCACTCTCTCTCTCGCTCTCTCTCTTGGTCTCTCTCTCGCTCTCTCTCTTGGTCTCTCTCTCGGTCTCTCTCTTGGTCTCTCTCTCGGTCTCTCTCTCTCTGTCTCGGTCGCTCTGTCTCTCTCTGTGTCTCTCTCTCTGTCTCTCTCTCTGTCTCTGTCTGTCTCTCAGTCTGTCTCTCAGTCTGTCTCTCAGTCTGTCTCTCTGTCTGTCTCTCTGTCTGTCTCTCTGTCTCTCTCGGTCTGTTGGTCTGTCGGTCTCTCGCTCTCTCTCTCTCGGTCTCTCGCTCTCGGTCTGTTGGTCTGTCTGTCGGTTGGTCTCTCGGTCTCTCTCTCGGTCTCTCTCTCGGTCTCTCTCTCTCTCTCTCTGTCGGTCTGTCTCTCCCTCTCACTCCCTCTCTCATACTCACCGATCACTGGCGCGGCGCTGCGCTGCTGTCACAAAGCTCCAGCGGCTTTTCCTCTATTGAAAATGCCGGCCGCTCATTATTCAATCCCGTATTCCCTGCTTCCCCTGCCCACCGGCGCCTATGAATAATTGGTTGGAATCAGACCCGCCCCCACGATGAGTGACAGCAGTCTCACTGCAACCAATCACAGCTACCGGTGGGCGGGTCTATATCGTTAAGTAAAATAAATAAATAATTCACAAAAAACGACGTGCGTTCCCCCCCAATTTTGATACCAGCCAAGGTAAAGCCACACGGCTGAAGGCTGGTATTCTCAGGATGGGGAGCCCCCCTAGCCTAACAATATCAGCCAGCAGCCGCCCCGGAATTGCCGCATCCATTAGATGAGACAGTCCTAGGACTCTACCCGGCTCATCCCGATTTGCCCTCGTGCGGTGGCAATCGGAGTAATAAGGAGTTAATGGCAGCCCATAGCTGCCTCTAAGTCCAAGGTTAATCATGACAGTGTCTATAAGACACCCCCCAATGATTAACCTGTAAGTTAAAGTAAATTAACACATACAACCGAAAAAATACTTTATTTGGAATTAAAGACAAAAAAATACCCCTTTTCACCACTTTATTAACCCCCAAATACCCCTCCAGGTCCGACGTAATCCACACGAGGTCCCACAACGCTTTCAGCTCTGCTACATGAAGCTGACAGGAGTGGCCGTAGAACACCGCCGCTCCTATGAGCTCCACGCAGCAATTGAAGTGAATCCCACTGTCAGCGGTGAAATCACTCAGGTAGTGCTGGGGTGTGTGCAGTGATGATGCGTGCGGTAGTGCCGGGGTGTGTGCGGGGATGATGGGTGCGGTAGTGCTGGGATGTTTGTGGGGATGATGGGTGCGGTAGTGCCGGGGTGTGTGCGGTGATGATGGGTGTGGTAGTGCCGGGGTGTGTGTGGTGATGATGGGTGCGGTAGTGCCGGGGTGTGTGTGCGTGGTGATGATGGGAGCTGTAGTGTCGGGGTGTGTGCGGTGATGATGGGTGCGGTAGTGCCGGGGTGTGTGTGTGTGTCGTGATGATGGGGGCGGTAGTGCCGGGGTGTGTGTGGTGATGATGGGTGCAGTAGTGCCGGGGTGTGTGTGGTGATGATGGGTGCGGTAGTGCCGGGGTGTGTGCGGTGATGATGGGAGCAGTAGTGCCGGGGTGTGTGTGATGATGATGGGTGCGGAAGTGCCGGGGTGTGTGTGTGATGATGATGGGTGCGGTAGTGCCGAGGTGTGTGCGGTGATGATGGGTGCGGTAGTGTCGGGGTGTGTGTGTGAAAATGATGGGTGCGGTAGTGCTGGGGTGTGTGCGGTGATGATGGGTGCGGTAGTGCCAGGGTGTGTGTGTGTGTGTGTGGTCATGATGGGGGCGGTAGTGCCATGGTGTGTGTGCGTGGTGATGATGGGAGCGGTAGTGCCGGGGTGTGTGCGGTGATGATGGGTGCGGTAGTGCCGGGGTGTGTGTGTGTGTCGTGATGATGGGGGCGGTAGTGCCGGGGTGTGTGTGGTGATGATGGGTGCAGTAGTGCCGGGGTGTGTGTGGTGATGATGGGTGCGGTAGTGCCGGGGTGTGTGCGGTGATGATGGGAGCGGTAGTGCCGGGGTGTGTGTGATGATGATGGGTGCGGTAGTGCCGGGGTGTGTGTGTGATGATGATGGGTGCGGTAGTGCCGGGGTGTGTGCGGTGATGATCGGTGCGGTAGTGCCGGGGTGTGTGTGTGAAAATGATGGGTGCGGTAGTGCTGGGGTGTGTGCGGTGATGATGGGTGCGGTAGTGCCGGGGTGTGTGTGTGTGTGTGTGGTGATGATGGGGGCGGTAGTGCCGGGTTGTGTGTGGTGATGATGGGTGCGGTAGTGCCGGAGTGTGTGCGGTGATGATGGGAGCGGTAGTGCCGGGGTGTGTGGTGATGATGGGTGCGGTAGTGTCGGGGTGTGTGCAGTGATGATGGGGGCGTTTGTGCTGGGGTGTGTGCGGGGATGATGGGTGCGGTAGTGCCGGGGTGTGTGTGGTGATGATGGGTGCGGTAGTACTGGGGTGTGTGTGGTGATGATGGGGGCGGTAGTGCCGGGGTGTGTGCGGTGATGATGGGGGCGGTAGTGCCGGGGTGTGTGCGGTGATGATGGGTGCGGTAGTGTCGGGGTGTGTGCAGTGATGATGGGGCGGTAGTGCCGGGGTGTGTGGGGATGATGGGGCAGTAGTGCCGGGGTGTGTGCGGTGATGATGGGGGTGGTAGTGCCGGGGTGTGTGTGGTGATGATGGGGGCGGTAGTGCCGAGGTGTGTGTGGTGATGATGGGTGCGGTAGTGTCGGGGTGTGTGCAGTGATGATGGGGCGGTAGTGCCGGGGTGTGTGGGGCAGTAGTGCCGGGGTGTGTGTGGTGATGATGGGGGTGGTAGTGCCGGGGTGTGTGTGGTGATGATGGGGGCGGTAGTGCCGGGGTGTGTGTGGTGATGGTGGGGGCGGTAGTGTCTGGGTGTGTGCGGTGATGATGGTATCTCTCTCTCTCGGCTAAACTAACGCAACACGTTATTTCACAGGAATCCGTTGCCTTTATTATCACACTATTTACAATGCATCCGTCACATGCGTCACACAATGCATTACGACAGATGCCATATGACGCAAGTGTGAAAGTAGCCTAAACAACCAATCAGAATCAAGAAAGTGCAGATCATGAAGCGGCTTCAGATCATTCCATGTGCAGATCCATCAATGAGCGCTATTAAGCCCGCTACACACGCTTCAATATATCTCACAATCCGTCGTTGGGGTCAAGTTGTAAGTGACGCACATCCGGCATCGTTTGTGAGGTATCTGCGTGTGACATCTACTTGCGATCAGGATTGAACGCAAAACCGTTGATCGCAAACACATCGTATCATTCTCTAGAATTGACCGTTTTGTTGCACGAACCTAGTGAATTGTAACGTGTGACATCCCACATACGATTTTGGTGTCTGATGCTATGTGCGCAGGTGTGCGCTCTGCACCGCAGCTTAAAAAAGGTCCGCTTCAGAGCGCAGCTGAAAAGCTGTGTTCTGAAGCGCCTCACAATGTCTGTCAGTCACTAATCTCTGTCAGTCGGTCACTATCTCTGTCCCTCACTCTCTGTCAATGTCAGTCTATCCCCCTCTCTCATATACTCACCGATCCCCGATCCCCGGCGCTGCACGGCGTTCACACTGCTCCGGCGGCTTTTACTGTTTTGAAAAAGCCGGCCACCCATTAAACAATTTCGTATTCCCTGCTTTCCCCGCCCACCGGCGCCTATGATTGGTTACAGTGAGACACGCCCCCACTCTGAGTGACAGGTGTCACACTGCACCCAATCACAGCAGCCGGTGGGCGGGTCTATACTGTGTAGTGAAATAAATAATTAAATAATTAAAAAAAACGGCGTGCGGTCCCCCCAATTTTAATACCAGCCAGATAAAGCCATACGGCTGAAGGCTGGTATTCTCAGGATGGGGAGCTCCACGTTATGGGGAGCCCCCCAGCCTAACAATATCAGCCAACAGCCGCCCAGAATTGCCGCATACATTATATGCGACAGTTCTGGGACTGTACCCGGCTCTTCCCGATTTGCCCTGGTGCGTTGGCAAATCGGGGTAATAAGGAGTTATTGGAAGCCCATAGCTGCCAATAAGTCCTAGATTAATCATGTTAAGCGTCTATGAGACACCCTCCATGATTAATCTGTAAATTACAGTAAATAAACACACACACCCGAAAAAATCCTTTATTAGAAATAAAAACACAAACATATACCCTGGTTCACCACTTTAATCAGCCCCAAAAAGCCCTCCTTGTCCGGTGTAATCCAGGATGCTCCAGCGTCGCTTCCAGCGCTGCTGCATGGAGGTGACCGGAGCTGCAGAAGACACCGCCGCTCCTGTCACCTCCACACAGCAAATGAAGACAGCCGCGCGATCAGCTGAGCTGTCACTGAGGTTACCCGCTGTCACTGGATCCAGCGGTGGCCGCGGGTAACCTCAGTGACAGCAGCTGATCGCGCGGCTGTCTTCATTACCTGCGTGGAGGTGACCGGAGCGGCTGTGTCTTCTGCAGCTCCTGTCACCTCCATGCAGCAGCGCTGGAAGCGACGCTGGAGCATCCTGGATTACGCCGGACAAGGAGGGCTTTTTGGGGCTGATTAAAGTGGTGAACCAGGGTATATGTTTGTGTTTTTATTTCTAATAAAGGATTTTTTCGGGTGTGTGTGTTTATTTACTGTAACTTACAGATTAATCATGGAAGGTATCTCGGGGAGACGCCTGACATGATTAATCTAGGACTTATTGGCAGCTATGGGCTGCCAATAACTCCTTATTACCCCGATTTGCCAACGCACCAGGGCAAATCGGGAAGAGCCGGGTACAGTCCCAGAACTGTCGCATATAATGTATGCGGCAATTCTGGGCGGCTGTTGGCTGATATTGTTAGGCTGGGGGGCTCCCCATAACGTGGAGCTCCCCATCCTGAGAATACCAGCCTTCAGCCGTATGGCTTTATCTGGCTGGTTTTAAAATTGGGGGGGACCGAACGCCGTTTTTTTTAATTATTTAATTATTTATTTCACTACACAGTATAGACCCGCCCACCGGCTGCTGTGATTGGGTGCAGTGTGACACCTGTCACTCAGAGTGGGGGCGTGTCTCACTGTAACCAATCATAGGCACCGGTGGGCGGGGAAAGCAGGGAATACGAGATTGTTTAATGGGCGGCCGGCTTTTTCAAAACAGTAAAAGCCGCCGAAGCAGTGTGAATGCCGTGCAGCGCCGGGGATTGGTGAGTATGAGAGAGGGCTGCTCAATTCAGTTACTCAGGAGTTTAGCGGTCACCGGTGAGTCTTCACTGGTGACCGCTAATCAGGGCGCGACACAGACAGAGCCGCAGCATCACAATGAAGTCGGGTGAAGTTCACCCGAGTTCATTCTGACAGTGCGGCTCTGTCTGTGTCTTCTGTCATCTGCCATTCAGCTCTGCTACATGGCTCTGTCTGTGTCTGCTGTTAGCGGCCATGTAGCAGAGCTGAATGGCAGATGACATAGTAAAAACGCATCCCACATTACACACGCTTGGCAAGTCAATAAATAAAAAAAAAAAAAAAGGTGCCCAATGCATACGTCACAGATCACATGATCTAAAGGATCGCACATAACATTGATCAATTTAACATAGACCACTAACGCTCGTGTGACAGCAAATGAACGACCAACGTGAAATCTCATAAGATCCCATATGCAACCTGGGCGTGTCACATCGCAAATGCGATTGTACAACTAATTGCAACGTGTAAAGTGGGCTTTAGAGCAACTGCAACATTTGGCAGGTTTGTCCTTCAGGATCCTGGGAAAGCTGGGTGCTTTTGTCTTCCAGCTTTCCCAGTAGCAGAAATGTGGACCAGTGTACATTAATGCATGACTTGCACTGAGGTGTTGCGGGTTAATGCACTCATTTAAAGGGACCCTGGTAAAATCGCTTCATGGCCTTGTGATGCATTTTCTGCAGGCAGAGAAGGGTTAATCAGGACTTAATCTGCATTTATTACCTTTCTTCCCATTCATTTAGCCAACTATTTAATTAACATAAAGTACACGGCGTCCCGCGGATGCGTTCGCTGAGTTATTGTCTGATCCGCCATGTGAACCCGGCATAAATCTGGGGCTGCTGCAGATGTCATTGTCTGCGCTCCTGTAATATCCTCACGTTCCCCTCCCTGCGTCGACGTCCTCCTCATCTAGAACGTTTTATTTACATTTTTGCATAATTTCTGCTAATATAAAGCACAAATGTAAAAAAATCCGGTAAACCGTAAATTGCGCCATTTCCTGGTTTCCCAGTTTGGATTTGTCCCAGTTTATTGATTTTTATGGGAAAAGGGTGAAAAATATTATTCTGTGATTTTCTATAATTAAGGCCTCATTCAGACTTCACGAGTTTTTTTTGGATTCATTTCCTTTTTGATCGTTTTTTACCATTCTGTGATTTTCACGTGTTTATAAATAAACATCAAAGCTTCTCCTCTCCATTACCGTGATGCTCCCGGACACCGCCGATACACGGACGCCATCCGGTGCTGCCGGTGATTTTCATGGACCCATAGACTTCTATGGGTGGGTTTTAATCCATGACTCAGACCAAAAGCAGACATCTCATGTTTTTCTGCAGCCTGTACCCTGCATAGAACATACACATGACCCACAGATGTCTGAACAGGCGCTGAAGGGTCCTGAAAAATATGGTGGCGATGGCGTTTTTACAGGGTATCTTTATTTACGTATGGAAATGTCTTAAGGTCACAGGTCATTATTCTCATATTTCTTTATGCAATAGGGGGCGATGCATTATTACATGCCGCCTCCTAAATGAATGGACCCAGGGGTGCACTTAGGTGCTGGAGCACGTGGGGCCCCATAAGGTCCCTTTACTGTATATGAGCAGACCAGTAAATGATAGTTACGGATTGAGACCCAGAAGGTGTTTAGGACTAGAAAAGCATGACTGCTTCTTCCAGGAACAGCGCCACACTTGTGCTCAGGCCAGGTGCAGTATAGCAGCTCAGCCATATTCCCTTCAATGGAATTGACCTGCAATACCACGCACAACCTGCGCAGAAGTGTGGCACTGTTTCTGGAAGAAGTCCTGTTTTCCTAGCTCTGGACGTCCGTCTTTCCTGCAGAGCTTCTTCATTAAGGGCTCTGTCTCCTCTTGACCTGGAAGCATCTTGTTATAGGAGACCCCTGGGAGGCCCTGTTAACATTTTTCATTACAATAGTTCATCAGGTTAAATGAGGGGTCCCACAGCAGGATCCTGGGTCTGAATGCAGCCGTCCTGCTGCTTTACAGCCCATTTAGTGCTGTCTGAGCCCTCTAATTGCTGCCTAAATATCCCTGGGCTTGTGTGCACCCTCCTGACACTACTATTCCCAGCAGACCCCGGGGTGTCAGCGCAGACCCCAGCTTCTATTTATGACTGCACTAATGCGGCTGATTTATTCGGGTTCTGGTTGTAGTTAATCACTTGTATCATTTAAACATTTTGCAACTTTGTAATATCCAAGACCAAGACCTCTGCATGATGTCAGTGAATAAGGATGGGCTCGTTTACAGACTGATATCTCACAGCTGAGGGTTTGCTACAGTTGTTTCCAGTCTAGATCCTCCTCCAGCCTGATATAATTTACCTGCACTGATACATTGTAACAAACCATCGGGACAGGACAGAGACTTGCTCTAGTGATGTGCGCATCTCACATAGGATTGTTTAGACTGGACACATTGTAACAAACCCTCAGCTGTGTTAGTTCCATGCAGGTTTTGAATGTTCCCGTTCACTGACAGCAAACAGAAATCTTGTAATTGGTGAGAAACTGAAATACAAGTATATTAGAAACCTGTAAAACGTATCATCATGCAGTGAATGTTTCATTTACATGGAAATGAAAACATTATTAAAGGGGAAGTCCAGAAATAAATCCCGTACACCACGAAAATACCAATGCACCGTCCATAAATCCCATTGTAACTTTAATTTGGGATTTGGTTGCTATCCAATCACATCCCCATTTCTGTTGTTCTCAGTTATCAACCTGTTAAGACTAGGCCCTTTTGAATGGTAACACTGCCCCTTTAAATGTGGTGCCCATCAGGAGCCGACTCTTGACCTGAAGCAGAATTCCAAATTTTCAATTGGGACCGAAATGGACAATTCCTTTAAGAATCGTTCTGCTCCTCTGTGCAGGATGTTGTGTTTGGATCGGGTCACCCTGCAGACGTGGCCTCTGCCGCTTCACTGCTCCTGATGTCCTGAGCGGAGGAGATTCGGTTCAGTTCTAGATTGTATGATCAGATCTGTGGTGTCCGGTTACTTGTAAGGAAATGCAGAGAGCGGTCTAGTAGAAGTCGCGGTAGATCAATCCCAGTTCTCCCTTGAAAACGGCTTCACCAATCAATTTAAAAGGCCCCTTTTGTCCGCAACCCCCCCCACCAAGGAGCTGTCCGCAACCCCCCACCAAGGAGCTGTCCACAACCCCCCCACCAAGGAGCTGTCCGCAACCCCCCCATCAAGGAGCTGTCCGCAACCCCCCCACCAAGGAGCTGTCCGCAACCCCCCCACCAAGGAGCTGTCCACAACCCCCCCACCAAGGAGCTGTCCGCAACCCCCCCATCAAGGAGCTGTCCGCAACCCCCCCACCAAGGAGCTGTCCGCAACCCCCCCACCAAGGAGCTGTCCGCAACTCCCCCACCAAGGAGCTGTCCGCAACCCCCCCCCACCAAGGAGCTGTCCACAACCCCCCCTACCAAGGAGCTGTCCGCAACCCCCCCACCAAGGAGCTGTCCGCAACCCCCCCACCAAGGAGCTGTCCGCTACCCCACACCAAGGAGCTGTCCACAAACCCCCCCCCATCAAGGAGCTGTCCGCAACCCCCACACCAAGGAGCTGTCCGCAACCCCCCCACCAAGGAGCTGTCCGCAACCCCCCCACCAAGGAGCTGTCCGCTACCCCCCCCACCAAGGAGCTGTCCCCAACCCCCCCACCAAGGAGCTGTCCGCAACCCCCCCCACCAAGGAGCTGTCCGCTACCCCCCCCACCAAGGAGCTGTCCGCAACCCCCCCACCAAGGAGCTGTCCGCAACCCCCCCACCAAGGAGCTGTCCGCAACCCCCCCACCAAGGAGCTGTCCGCAACCCCCCCACCAAGGAGCTGTCCTCAACCCCCCACCAAGGAGCTGTCCGCAACCCCCCCACCAAGGAGCTGTCCGCAACCCCCCATAAAGGAGCTGTCCGCAAATATTGGGGGGATTATATTAATGACACTAAGATTCGGGGGATAAAGAAAGAGTCCGGTGTTTTGTAAATAAGTTCACAACTTTCCATTATACTTTGTGTCCAATTGTCATTTTTCAGATCTTTGCTACAGATGAGGCTGAAATCTCCCCAGATTCCAATCAAACCCCAGACCCTCCCTCAATACTGATACCAGACCAGACCCCTCATATCTGCAGACCCAATACCAGCTTCCCCATCAGTGAGGACCCCAGCCACAGCCCCACCAATACAGACTTCATCCAGACCCCCATCAATAGGAACACCAGACCAGACCCCAATCAATTCAGACCTCTGTCCAGATCCAGACCCCCATCAATACAGACCCCAGACCCAACCCCCATTAATACAGAGCTCCATTCAGACAGACCCCCATTAATACAGACCTCCATCCAGACCCCCATTCATACAGACCTCTGTTGTCCAGAGCCCCATTAATACAGAGCTTAGTCCAAACCCCCATCAATACAAACCCCAGACCAGACCACTATCAATATAGTATAGACCCAAGACCAGACCCCCATCAATACACACCTGAGACCTTCATTAAAACAGATCTTGGACCAGACTCCTCAAATATACTGACCCCAGACCACACCCTCATCAATACAAACACCTATCAATACTGACCAGACCGCTATCAATATAGACCCGAGACCAGACCCCTATCAGTACAAACTCCAGACCTCCCACCAGTGCAGAACTTGGACCATACACCTCACAGATCAGACCCCCCCATTATTGTGAGCCCCAGCTTTGTCAGATGCAGACCCCAGGCCACTCTCAAATCTTTACAAACTTCAACCACTCTCCCATCAATGCAGACCCCAATAAACAGAGACACCAAACCAAACCACTATCTATACAGATCCCAGACCAGACCTGTGGACAGGTTCCACATTCACCATTTCACCTCTATAAGATGTAGAGATCATCTGGAATTTCAGGGAGTTATGTCTTATTAAAGGGAATCTGTCAGCAGGTTTTTGCTATGTAATCTGAAGACATCATGCTGTAATGGTTAATACACAGATTTCAGCTATGTGTCTCTTATCACACTGTGTGCTGCTGTTTACCTGAAATGTTTGTTTTAGCTTCAGGAGATTATTATTGCTGGAGTAGATCAGCTAGTCCAGAATTTCCCTCCTGTGATTAGTAGCTCTCTATCTATCCATCTATCTATCTATCTATCTATCTATCTATCTATCTATCTATCTATCCCTCCTATCTATCCCTCCTATCTATCCCTCTATCTATCCCTCTATCTATCCCTCTATCTATCCCTCTATGTATCCATCTATCTATCTATCCCTCTATCTATGTATCCCTCTAGCCCTCTATCTATCTATCTATCCCTCTATCTATATATCTATCCCTCTATCTATCTATCTATCTATCTATCTATCTATCCCTCTATCTATCTATCTATCTATCTATCTATCTATCCCTCTATCTATCTATCCCTCTATCTATCTATCTATCTATCTATCCCTCTATCTATCCCTCTATCTATCTATCTATATCTATCTATCCCTATATCTATCCCTCTATCTATCCCTCTATCTATCTATCTATTCATCTATCTATCTATCTATCTATCTATCTATCTATCTATCTATCTATCTATCTATCTATCCCTCTATCTATCTATCTATCTATCCCTCTATCTATCCCTCTATCTATCTATTTATCTATCTATCCCTCTATCATCTATCTATCTATCTATCTATCTATCTATTTATCTATCTATCCCTCTATCCCTCTATATATCCCTCTATCTATCTATCTATCCCTCTATCTATCTATCTATCCCTCTATCTATCCCTCTATCTATCTATTTATCTATCTATCCCTCTATCATCTATCTATCTATCTATCTATCTATCTATCCCTCTATCATCTATCTATCTATCTATCTATCTATCTATCTATCTATCTATCCCTCTATCTATCTATCTATCCCTCTATCTATCCCTCTATCTATCTATCTATCTATTTATCTATCTATCTATCTATCCCTCTATCTATCTATCTATCCCTCTATCTATCCCTCTATCTATCCCTCTATCTATCTATCTATCTATCTATCTATCTATCTATCTATCTATCTATCTATCTATCCCTCTATCTATCCCTCTATCTATCTATCTATCTATTTATCTATCTATCTATCCCCATATTTGGTAATTTTGTCACAAAGTATCAAGTTTATACAATCCTTTATTATCTAAAGCTGTCAGCAGTGACTCTGTCCTGTCCTTCGCTCTTGACTTCTCCGTTCTACACTAATTCAGCGGCAGATCTGTTACAATGTATCAGTAGAGCAGGACAGATTTTCAGCCTCTGTACAATGTACAATGATTCCATTCTTGATCGTCCCCCAGTTTTCCCTAAAATCTCGGATTGTGCCCCAGTGATCCCCGGACAGCCCCGATGTCTTTGATTATTTGTCCATTTTGACGTTATTAGGACTGAAAAACTTTTCATTTCCAAAAATGCAGCGAGAGGTCGGCCGGAGTAAATGACTCCAGTAATGGAAACCTTTTATTGAGGGGATTGAGGCTATTAGAATCAGTGGGGAATCCGTAAAACGCCAGGCCGCCATTGTGAGCGCCAGCAGTGCCGTTCCGCTACAGGTTCCAGATTAACTATTTCACCTCTACAAGAAGTAAGAAATATCTGGAATCTCAGGGATTTGGCTCTAAGCAAATTCTTACAAGGTCACATGGGGTTTTATAGACCCCTGACCTCCCAATCTGGGGGTTACACAAATCTGTGACCGTCATGGCTGATGCCACAAACCAACAAGACCAGCAGATCATATAAATGGCCAGTGATTGACGACCGCTGTCCTCATATGAAGTTTCTACTTAATGGTGGAGACAGCGCAACATGACGAACTTCACAGGGCAAAGGTGACGGCCGAGCCCCGAGCCATAAAAATCCCAGGGAGAAGTGGAATAGTCAGGAGGATATCTTGGTTACACATAATATCCACCCATCCATTTACCCATTCATCCACCCATCCACCCACCCACCCACCCACCCATCCATCCGTTCACCCATCCATCCATTCACCCATCCATTCACCTATCCATCCATTCACCCATCCATCCATCCATCCATTCACCCATCCATCCATTCACCCATCCATCCATCCATCCATTCACCCATCTATCCATTCACCCATCCATCCATTCACCCATCCATCCATTTACCCATCCATCCATCCATTTACCCATCCATCCATCCATTTACCCATCCATCCGTTTACCCATCCATCCATTTACCCATCCATCCAATTACCCATCCATCCATTTACCCATCCATCCATTTACCCATCCATCCATTTACCCATCCATTCATTTACCCATCCATCCACCCATCCATCCACCCATCCATTCACCCATCCATCCATTCACCCATCCATCCATTCACCCATCCATCCATTCACCCATCCATCCATTCACCCATCCATCCATTCACCCATCCATCCATTCACCCATCCATCCATTCACCCATCCATCCATTCACCTATCCATCCATTCACCCATCCATCCATCCATCCATTCACCCATCTATCCATTCACCCATCCATCCATTCACCCATCCATCCATTTACCCATCCATCCATCCATTTACCCATCCATCCATCCATTTACCCATCCATCCATTTACCCATCCATCCATTTACCCATCCATCCATTTACCCATCCATTCATTTACCCATCCATTCACCCATCCATCCATTCACCCATCCATCCATTCACCCATCCATCCATTCACCCATCCATCCATTCCCCCATCCATCCATTCACCGATCCATCCATTCACCCATCCATCCATTTACCCATCCATCCATTTACCCATCCATCCATTTACCCATCCATCCATTTACCCATCCATCCATTTACCCATCCATCCATTTACCCATCCATCCATTCACCCATCCATCCATTCATCCATTCATTCACCCATCCATCCATTCACCCATCCATCCATTTACCCATCCATCCATTTACCCATCCATCCATTTACCCATCCATCCATTTACCCATCCATCCATTCACCCATCCATCCATTTACCCATCCATCCATTTACCCATCCATCCATTTACCCATCCATCCATTTACCCATCCATCCATTCACCCATCCATCCATTCACCCATCCATCCATTTACCCATCCATCCATTTACCCATCCATCCATCCATCCATCCATCCACCCATCCACCCATTCACCCATCCATCCATCCACCCATTCACCCATCCATCCATCCATCCACCCATCCACCCATTCACCCATCCATCCATTCACCCATCCATCCATTCACCTATCCATCCATTCACCCATCCATCCATTTACCCATCCATCCATTCACCCATCCATCCATTTACCCATCCATCCATTCACCCATCCATCCATTCACCCATCCATCCATTTACCCATCCATCCATTTACCCATCCATCCATCCATCCATCCGTCCATCCATCCATCCATCCATCCACCCATTCACCCATCCATCCATCCACCCATCCACCCATTCACCCATCCATCCATTCACCCATCCATCCATTCACCTATCCATCCATTCACCCATCCATCCATTTACCCATCCATCCATTCACCCATCCATCCATTTACCCATCCATCCATTCACCCATCCATCCATTCACCCATCCATCCATTTACCCATCCATCCATTTACCCATCCATCCATCCATCCATCCGTCCATCCATCCATCCATCCATCCATCCACCCATTCACCCATCCATCCATCCACCCATCCACCCATTCACCCATCCATCCATTCACCCATCCATCCATTCACCCATCCATCCATTCACCTATCCATCCATTCACCCATCCATCCATTTACCCATCCATCCATTCACCCATCCATCCATTTACCCATCCATCCATTCACCCATCCATCCATCCATTCACTCATCCACCCATCTATCCATCCATCCACCCACCCACCCTGTTGGGCCTCATGGGTCACGACACTGATGACCCCTCCCCTGCCCACCGTCCGGGGGGTCCATGTGGAGATGGGGGTAATAAGATGCATCTCATCCCCCTCTATACTGCGCTTTTGTATAAAGGAAGCTTTGTCTCCTTTGCATAAATGATTATGAGACTCCGATCTGGAGAGTGTTTTTTGTTTTGTACTGAGCCCCTTAAGGCATCGGGAAGGAGAGCGAGAGTGGGCGACAGACAAGGGGTTCACAGAGAAGGGTCACGTGAGATCAGGAATGTCAGCTGTTTTCCATCTGGGTCACCTTTACCCCTTTGTAAATGAATTCATTTGTTGTTGCGTCTTTGGTTATGGAGATGGTTACTTAATTAATCTCCCAGAAAAAAAAGACCGCAATGACGAAAATATTTGTCCAATCAGTGATTTTATATCAGTGAAGATGTTGCGGGGGTCAGGCCGGCTCCTCGCCACGTTCTTGTGTTGTACTTGATGTATCCGTTTGTGCAGTAAAAAAAGTATTTGAATTAATGTTTGTAGTTACATAAAATATAGTAGGGAAAACTCGGGTCAAATGGATCAGATTCACACGTTTCTGCACATCTCCACGTCCATCCGGTCTTTAGCTTTTCTTTTTTTTTTAATTTACAGGATGCACAAAATGTAAACTGCTGAGCATCTGTTTGTTTTTATTAATAGATTTTGTCTTTTTTTTTTTTATTTTATTTTAAGAAATCACATGATGTTCTGACCCCCCACTTTAAAACAGATTTTTAAAATAAGATGCAAATAGAAAAATATAACGTGGAAAAGGCTGGTAAAGTTTACAAAAAACGTGATGTGAGACCGGCCTCATTATTTTAAGTTAATTAATTAATTTATTTAACTTTTGATTTAGTATTTCTTTTGCATTAACCCATTAAAAACGATGACAACTTAAGCGAAAATTAATGCAAAATGAAAACTAAAGTTTCCGTTTTTGAATGGATCCATTGTTTAAAACAATTGATCTGTTTATAAACAAACGGTCACTTTGTTTCTATTTTTGTTCCGTTTGCTTTTACTTGTCTCTGAACATCTCTCGTGATCTGGGCATGTGTATAATACAACAAAAAATGGATTCACTACTCGACGATTAAGATACATTTCTCATTGAGTTGAGTGTTAAAATAAATCCTTAACTATCGAGTTCTGATCTGGTTTTTTTTTTGGTTGGAAATTGAAGATATTTTAGAAATTGTCCGTCCCCATTTAAGTACATAGATCCTGTACTGGAACATTTTATTTCCAATATTTGTCACTCAAAACTGATCCAAAAACTAAAAACAGAATCAATCACCATCAATTTTGTATCCACAGAAAGTACAGCATTATTATGGAAATATGTGACATTATGTAAGTAGCACCTGCATAGAGCTCAGCGATGTACACAGGATGGAGTCACATTGTTCCCAGCCCAGAGATAATGAATTAATCTCATAAATACAAAGTCCACAGCCAAATATATAAGAAGACAATTATCCTAAGTACATTTTTGGAGTGTGAATTGGGATCTGAGAGGATGTTATTGAGGTTGGATCTTAGCCCGTGTCCTCAGAACTGCAGAAAAACAGCCGAAACCACCGAAACAATGTGACATTCACAGAATAGTTTCTGTGGCTGCAAAATTCATTGTTTGCTCTTTGCTGCATGAATTTTGTGTAAAGCCGATCGACCTGCATGTGTCATTGTGATCCATGATAACCCAGGAGATGAGATCAATGGGCATTTATAGGTGTTCCCAGTGCAGGTCAAAAAACAGAATGGGGGATCAGACTCCTCCAGTGGGGGATCAGACTCCTCCAGTGGGGGATCAGACTCCTCCAGTGGGGGATCAGACTCCTCCAGTGGGGGATCAGACTCCTCCAGTGGGGGATCAGACTCCTCCAGTGGGAGAATCGGACTCCTCCAGTGGGAGAATCGGACTCCTCCAGTGGGAGAATCGGACTCCTCCAGTGGGAGAATCGGACTCCTCCAGTGGGAGAATCGGACTCCTCCAGTGGGAGAATCGGACTCCTCTAATGGGGAATATCTTTCCTTGTTGTCTGTACTGGTTCTCATACTCTGGGCTTATTAGAATTGAATCATTGTAACTTTCTACTCCTTTTTAAAGGATCTCTCCATTCCCAAGTCTTAGGTCCCTAGACAATGTCTGATGTCAAAGTGCTGGGACCCCAGCGACCCTCTACAATCAGGAGTAAGTGCTCAATATTCCTTGAGCCCCACCACAGGAGGAATTACGTATTACACAGTGACCACTTATATCATTGATCTGTAAGAGTTAGGCCTAAGACAGACGGCATGAAAATTGGAGCAAGTAGAATGTGATAAACCATCACATTCCACTTGGACCAATATTAGCCTGTGTGTCAGCACCCATGAGCGAATATTTTCTCAGCCCTAATCGGACAGAGGAAACAGTCGCAGCATGCTGCGGGTGTAATGCGATCCTCTTTCTCTTGCACTCATTAAAGTCTATGGGGCGAGAGAAACATCGCACTGCACTCGCAGAACAACGGAGTACTGTGAGTGCAGGGCGAGAATGGCAATAGCCGGCAATGGAGGACCGAGGGAGATAAATAACTCCCGCCCCTCCTCCGCGCTGGCCCGCCCCTCCTCCGCGCTGGCCCGCCCCTCCTCCGCGCTAGCCCGCCCCTCCTCCGCGCTGGCCCGCTCCTCCTCAGCGCTGGCCCGCTCCTCCTCAGCGCTGGCCCGCTCCTCCTCAGTGCTGGCCCGCCCCTCCTCAGTGCTGGCCCGCCCCTCCTCAGTGCTGGCCCGCCCCTCCTCAGTGCTGGCCCCGCCCCTCCTCAGCGCTGGCCCTGCCCCTCCTCAGTGCTGGCCCTGCCCCTCCTCAGTGCTGGCCCTCTCCTCCTCAGCGCTGGCCCGCCCCTCCTGAGCACTGACCCGCCCCTGCTCAGTGCCGGCCCGCCCCCTGCACCTGAGGTCCGATCGCACGATCGGACCTCAGTTGCAATGACACTCACATGACATTGCCTCCCTCTGTGCTGCCAGCGTGAGCCGAGTGTCATGTGAGGATCGCAGTAGTCCCCCATGTGGCCCCGGCCTAATGCAAGAAAAGACGAGTAAAAAAAAAAGTGAAGCTTCCCTCCTGGACCGGCGCTGTTCCTCCAGGCGATATCAGACTAGATGTCTTTGCCAACAGGGTTCGGATTTACCCTCCAGCTCAGCAGGAACTGTGGAGTGATAAGAGGGTTATTCAAACCTCATGCTATAAATCTGAGTGTTTAATATTCCATACATGAGCAATAATTGTTACCAACCACTGATACAAACTGATACATTGTGTAACACTTAGGACACAACATAAGCAGGAGGCGCGGGACTCAAGGACTCTATTGTCACGCTCCACCCCCGAGGATCTTTACAAGCAGTCCCTTGTTATATCAGTATGTGCAGTAACCTTCACAGGAACCAGGCGATTAGTATAACCAGACTCTTAATATTCCTCACCTACGACTCGGTGCTGGACACATTTTCACAACTGTTTTCCCCCCTCCAACCGCTTTTTCCATTACTGTTAGCTCAGAGGAATGTCGTACAATGTAATGAGCATTCGCTCCAGAGATCAGGTGCAGTCAGGACCGCGGTGCACACAGGACCTTAGCAAACATCACCCTAAGTAATGATGTTGGATTTTTCCACCCAGTTCCTGGTGTTTTTTGTTTTTTGTTCCTCCCTTTATGACTTTTTGTGACCTGTGGCCTTAATGCCCCCCATTTTTGGATTCTGCAGTTTTTAATGCATCTCAGCAGGTTCCTCTCCCTCATATGCAAAGAGGACAATATTAACCAGTGCTGGGCTCCACTGCCTCCTCTCTCTAAGGGGGCTATAGAAGCAGTGGCGTGTCTGGAAGCGCATGGGTCCCAATTCCAAAGCTCCAACAGAGCCCCAATTATTGCAAGTCTTTAATAGTATTGGTCTTAACAGAGAGTATTGGAGAAGGTTTTTTTTTTAGCCGCGCTATTCACCAGGCATCAGAACAAGAAGATATTCAATGTTCCTTTATTGTAGCTTGTGTCTACGCGTTTCAGGAGCCCTTCTCCCTTCATCAGGACATATAGCACAAAAATAACAAGGTATTGGTCTTATCATAAAAGACTTTTAGGGTCTTCTAGGCTCCAGGGTCTGGGTGGGATTGCAACCCCTGCATCTATTGTAGTTACTCCCCTGCATAGCAGTATGGTTTGTTTATGGTTTATGTGCCCGTAACATTCAACTTCCTAGGCCCCAATATAAAATTATGTGCCCCGCTACTACTGAAGTATTGTTCTCCTTTAATGGTGAAGGTGAACGTTACGCTCCAAGGTAAGAGTATGACCATAAGCTCTTTACCTCCTAAAGATACTACCAGGCTTGGACTGGCCACAGAATGACAGGAGAATCCTCTGGTGGGCCCTGCTGCAGTATGTTCTGCCTTTTGGTATATATTCCCTTGTTTATGGTAACTTTGAACTTCCTGGGTCCCAATGTAAAACATTGTCCCCCCCCCCACTAGTAAAGTATTGTTCTCTTTTAGTGGTGGGCTTGGACTGGCCCACAGGAGGACGGGAGAATCCTCTGGTGGGCCCTGCTACAGATGTATGTTGCTTACCCCCTTAACATGATCAGTAGTTTGCACAATACACTTATTTCTTTATGTACAAAGGAATCATTTCATTATTCATTTTACAAACTTCCCAGGATATTGTTATATAGAATCATAGGTACATTTGTGAATGTAATATTTGCATGTAGCTGATCAGTGGCCCCCAGAGTCCTTGTTACTGGTGGGCCCCTGGCTCCTCAGTCTAACACTGGCCTAAGGTAGCTGAATAGTAATTCTTGGGTCCCGCGCTCATATACCGGCCTCAGATGGCAGTCCCAATGGGCTCTGCAGCGGCCGGTTGCTAGTCTGTTGCTTGTCTGTTGCTTGTCGGTTGCTTGTCGGTTGCTTGTCGGTTCCTTGCCGGTTGCTTGTCGGGTAAATCTCTCCAATGTACTGACCTTACAAAACAGAAAAAAAAAATCCGTAAATAAATGTGGTGAATTCGCCCTTTTGTAAAACTCCCTCTCGTAAATTGCAAATATTTCTTCTTCCACAAATTAATTACAGGTTATCCGTCCCTGGGGGTCTCCCGGCTGCCAGGCTGCTCTTGGACAATCTTCCTGTCCTGTTAGTCGTGAACCATAAACACACGGACGGATCGCAGCTGTGTAAGCATTCACCGGCTCTTAGCGCTCAAGGAATCAATCTTCCAAAAGCCATTATTTAGACGGATTTATAGGTATCTAATTTGGATAAAAACCACACTTGGCACTTTGATCAATTGTTCTTCAGCTTGTTCTTAAGGGCCTCTGGCACAATCTGTAGGATTTTTTAGCCCTAATGGTATAAATCAAGGGAGATGGGGGGTGTAGATATAAATGTTTAATAAACAGGAAAATTCCCTCAAATTAAGAAAATAATGCAATAAAACTAATTATTCCGATTTATATTAGTGTCCAAAATAGAAATAAATCTATACATAAAAAAACAAGTGCTACCAACTGTAGTACCCGGCATTGCCCAGGATCGTAGTCTCTCTGTCTCTCTCCCAGTCTCTCTCTGTCTTTGTCTGTCTCTATCTCTCCCAGTCTCTCTGTCTCTGTCTGTTCTTGTCTGTCTGTTTCCCTGTCTGTCTGTCTATTTCTCTATCTCTCTCTCTGTCCCTCTCTTTCCCGGTCTGTCTCTTTCCCGGTCTGTCTCTTTCCCGGTCTGTCTCTTTCCCGGTCTGTCTCTGTGTCCGTCCTTCCACCGATATCATATTACCTCACACAGAGATACATGATAAGGTTATGTCTGCAGCCACCACTAGGGGGAGCTCCCTGTATTCAGAGATACATGATAAGATCCTATGTGTGCAGCCACCACTAGGGGGAGCTCCCTGTATACAGGGATACATGATAAGATCCTGTCTGCAATCACCACTAGGGGGAGCTCCCTGTATACAGAGATACATGATAAGATCCTGTCTGCAGCCACCACTAGGGGGAGCTCCCCGTATACAGAGATACATGATAAGATCCTGTCTGCAGCCACCACTAGGGGGATCTCCCTGTATACAGAGATATATGATAAGATCCTGTCTGCAGCCACCACTAGGGGGAGCTCCCTGTATACAGAGATATATGATAAGATTCTGTCTGAAGCCACCACTAGGGGGAGCTCCCTGTATACAGAGATACATGATAAAATCCTGCATGCAGCCACCACTAGGGGGAGAGCTCCCTGTATACAGAGATATATGATAAGATCCTGTCTGCAGCCACCACTAGGGGGAGCTCCCTGTATACAGGGATACATGATAAGATCCTGTCTGCAATCACCACTAGGGGGAGCTCCCTGTATACAGAGATACATGATAAGATCCTGTCTGCAGCCACCACTAGGGGGAGCTCCCCGTATACAGAGATATATGATAAGATCCTGTCTGCAGCCACCACTAGGGGGAGCTCCCTGTATACAGAGATATATGATAAGATTCTGTCTGAAGCCACCACTAGGGGGAGCTCCCTGTATACAGAGATACATGATAAAATCCTGCATGCAGCCACCACTAGGGGGAGAGCTCCCTGTATACAGAGATATATGATAAGATCCTGTCTGCAGCCACCACTAGGGGGAGCTCCCTATATAGAGATACATGATAAGATCCTGTCTGCAGCCACCACTAGGGGGAGCTCCCTGTATACCGAGATACGTGATAAGATCCTGTCTGCAGCCACCACTAGGGGGAGCTCCCTGTATACAGAGATACATGATAAGATCCTGTCTGCAGCCACCACTAGGGGGAGCTCCCCGTATACAGAGATACATGATAAGATCCTGTCTGCAGTCACCACTAGGGGGAGCTCCCTGTATACAGAGATACATAAGATAAGATCCTGTCTGCAGCCACCACTAGGGGGAGCTCCCTGTATACAGAGATACATGATAAAATCCTGTCTGCAGCCACCACTGGGGGGAGCTCCCTGTATACAGAGATACATGATAAGATCCTGTCTGCAGCCACCACTAGGGGGAGCTCCCTGTATACAGAGATACATGATAAGATTCTGTCTGCAGCCACCACTAAGGGGAGCTCCCTGTATATAGAGATACATGATAAGATCCTGTCTGCAGCCACCACTGGGGGGAGCTCCCTGTATACAGAGATACATGATAAGATCCTGTCTGCAGCCACCACTAGGGGGAGCTCCCTGTATACAGAGATACATGATAAGATTCTGTCTGCAGCCACCACTAGAGGGAGCTCCCTGTATACAGAGATACATGATAAGATCCTGTCTGCAGCCACCACTAGGGGGAGCTCCCTGTATACAGAGATACATGATAAGATCCTGTCTGCAGCCACCACTAGGGGGGGCTCCTTGTATACAGAGTTACAGGATAAGATTCTGTCTGCAGACACCACTAGGGGGATCTCCCTGTATACAGAGATACATGATAAGATCCTGTCTGCAGCCACCACTAGGGGGAGCTCCCTGTATATAGAGATACATGATAAGATCCTGTCTGCAGCCACCACTAAGGGGAGCTCCCTGTATATAGAGATACATGATAAGATCCTGTCTGCAGCCACCACTAGGGGGAGCTCCCTGTATGTACAGAGACACATGATAAGATCCTGTCTGCAGCCATCACTGGGGGTGTTACGGGGGGCTGTCTGATAATAACCGAAAGGAGTATCAGACAGTCAGGGTCCACCGTGCAAAGACTTTGCTGCAGACTATGGCAGAGTGCAATACCTCTGTTAAATCACAGAAGGATATAATAAGTAAGTAAAGCAATTCCTCCCTTACTTGGAGGGTGTGTGGAATGGTCTCTGTTAATAATCACAGAGACAAAGGCAATGTGTGCGAAATGGCACCTACCTAGGTCCGCTCTTCTAGTGGTGCAAAAGAGACGAACAGCAGCGTAAGCCGCACAAAGCTCCTACCTGCGTTCGCTCCACTAGTGTGCGAGGACACGAACCACTAGATATGGCACCTGCCTAGGTCCGCTCTTCTAGTGGTGCAAAAGAGACGAACAGCAGCGTAAGCCGCACAAAGCTCCTACCTCTGTTCGCTCCCCTAGTGTGCGAGGATACGAACAACTACCAGACGCAGTATAAGGAACGTTACCCTAGCGGCAACGTCCACCTACGAGTAGAATCACAAGGCCCAGCCAGACCATGTGCCTCAGGCACCTGCCTATGTCCGCTCCCCTAAGAGGTAAGGATACGGACAGCAGCCGAAGCTGTAAGGTATAAGAACGCTACCCTGCCGGTAGCGCTCACCTAGCATAGACAGAGGAATGCCTAGAGGAACGCGCACAGAGCGTCTACTCATATGCATGAACCAAGAGGACTGAGCACCATGCGGCGTGTGTCAGGGTCTTATATAGACTCTGTGCCTCATCCAAGATGGAGGACACCAGAGCCAATCCGCTGCCAGAACGACAGGAGTGACGTCATGCTGGCCTATCACCGAGCAAGACGTCACAAGCACATGACCAGCGACCAATCGGCATAGAAGGTGTCAGAGACATGTGACCTCGTGTCAGCGATGATGTCACCCGCACATGTGCAATGGCTCCAAGATTGGACTTAGTCTCCGGCGCTCGCACATGTGCAGTAGCAAGAAATCTGGACTTAGTCTCCAGCGCTCGCACATGTGCAGTAGCAAGAAATCTGGACTTAGTCTCCAGCGCTCGCACATGTGCAGTAGCAAGAAATCTGGACATAGTCTCCAGTGCTCGCACATGTGCAGTAGCAAGAAATCTGGACATAGTCTCCAGTGCTCGCAGCAACCGTAACAGTACCTCCCCCTCAAGGACCCCCCTCCCGGCGACGCAGGTAATCGGCAACTAAGTCGGGAGCATGGACAGCCTCCTCAGGCTCCCAAGAGCGATGTTCCGGGCCATAGCCCTCCCAATCTATCAAGAAGAACCTGCGCCCTCTAACCATCTTAGAACCAACTATGGCTCGTACCTCATAGCTAGAGCGAGAGGAATCAGAGGCAGGAGAGTGCACTTCACGAGCGTGAGGTAAAATAGCCGGCTTTAGCAGTGAGACATGGAATTTGTCATGAATCCTAAGATGGACAGGTAACTTCAATTGATAGACTACAGGATTTACCTGTCGAAGAACCTCATAAGGACCCAGGAAGCGAGGAGCAAATTTGACAGAGCTCACTCTAAGTCTCACGTGTTTTGCAGAGAGCCACACAAAGTCCCCTGGAGAAAAGACAGGAGCCGGGCGACGAAACCGATCGGACACCGTCTTCATACGGTCCTTAGCTGCTTGGATCGACTCTTGAGTCCGATCCCAAACCTCTCTGGCATTAGTTGCCCAGTCGGCCACAAGAGGAGGAGGTGCAGCAGCGGGAAACGGTACCGGTACCCTAGGGTGTTGCCCATTATTGAGTACGAACGGTGTCTGCCCAGTGGCCTCAGCCAGCGAATTGTTAAGGGCAAATTCTGCCCAGGGTAGGAGGGAGGACCAGTTATCGTGGTTCTCAGCAACAAAGTGTCGAAGGTATATAATCATAGATTGATTGGTACGTTCAACCAAACCATTAGTCTCCGGATGGTATGCCGAAGAGAGATTCAACTCAATTTGCAGAAGGCTACAAAGATCTCGCCAGAAACGGGAAGTAAATTGCGGGCCTCTATCACAAATGATACGATCTGGCATCCCGTGAAGCCTAAAGACATGCTTGAGGAATAGTTTGGCTAGTACCCTGGAAGATGGGATTCTCGATAACGGTACGAGATGAACCATCCGGGAGAAATGGTCCGTAATGACCCACACAAATCTATGTCCCTGTGAACATGGAAGATCACCCACAAAGTCCATGCCTACCACCTCCCATGGTCTATCTGGCACTGGTAAAGGATGCAAGAGCCCAGCCGGTCTCTGCCGTAATGGACGGTTGCGAGCACACGAGTAGCAGGAACCGACATATCTCTTGACGTGGCTGGCTAAGTGTGGCCACCAATACCACCTCTCCAGTAACTCTCGTGTCCGCCTAATACCAAAATGCCCACCCACCTTTGAGGTGTGGGCCCATGACAGTATATCATTCTGTCGATCAGGCGGAACAAAGGTCTTGCCCGGTGGGATTTGGTCTAACGTCACAGGGGAGAGCGTATGAAAAACCCTGGAGGGAAGGATAAGACGAGGTTCGTCAATCTCTTCCTGGGTAGAAAGCATAGAGCGAGACAGGGCGTCTGCCTTGTTATTCTTACTCCCAGACAGATAGTTGATGGAGAAGTGAAAGCGGGAGAAAAACAAGGACCAGCGGGCTTGGCGAGGATTCAGACGCTGAGCGGTTTGTAAGTACGTCAGATTCTTATGGTCTGTATAGACCTGGAAAGGATGTTTCGCTCCTTCCAGCAAGTGACGCCACTCCTCCAAGGCTAATCTCAAGGCGAGCAGTTCCCTATCCCCAATGGTATAGTTTCTCTCTGCCGGTGAAAAGGTTTTAGCAAAGAAGAAACACGGCCTTTTTCTACCTGCACCGTTCTTTTGATACAAGACCGCACCAGCACCCACTGAAGAGGCATCAACCTCTAAGAGGAAGGGCTTATTCTCATCGGGTCTTTGAAGAACGGGAGCAGTTGAAAAGTGTCTTTTTACTGCCTCAAAAGCCTGAGATGTCTCAGTAGACCAGGCTTTGGGATTAGCACCTTTCTTAGTCAAGGCCACCAAAGGGGCCACCAAAGTAGAAAAATGGGGTATGAACTGCCTGTAATAATTTATGAATCCTAAGAAGCGTTGCACCGCCTTCAAGGAATGAGGTTCGGACCATTGCAGGACAGCAGAGAGCTTCGCAGGATCCATAGCCAGACCCTCTTGTGAGATAATGTAACCCAAAAAAGGCAATGAGGACTGCTCGAATACACATTTCTCGAGTTTAGCAAACAATGAGTGCTCCCTTAAACGGGAAAGGACACGAACGACATCCTGACGATGAGTCTCCAGATCAGGAGAAAAAATCAGGATGTCGTCCAGATACACCACTACTGAGGATAACAGTAAATCCCTGAACACATCGTTTACGAAGTCCTGAAATACTGCGGGTGCATTACATAACCCAAAAGGCATGACGAGGTATTCATAGTGACCGTCTCGGGTGTTAAAAGCGGTCTTCCATTCGTCACCCTTTCGAATTCGTACCAAGTTATACGCACCCCGCAGATCCAACTTCGTAAAAACTTGAGCTCCTCTCAGTCTGTCAAAGAGCTCCGAAATTAAAGGTAATGGGTATTTGTTCTTTATTGTGATTGCGTTGAGACCCCTGTAATCTATGCAGGGACGCAAATCACCCTCTTTCTTCCGAACAAAGAAAAACCCAGCTCCCGCGGGAGAGACAGACTTACGAATGAACCCCTTCTCTAAACTCTCTCTTATATAGGTCGACATGGCCTCTGACTCAGGTATCGACAGGGGGTAAACCCTGCCTTTAGGTGGAACCGAACCTGGGATAAGGTCTATGGCACAGTCATACGGCCTATGGGGTGGAAGAACCTCAGCACCCTGTTTGGAGAACACATCAGCGAAATCCAAATAGGGTGTAGGTATGGGAGAGAGATCAGTTGATGCAACCGCAACGACCTTAGGTGGTAAGGGAAGACATCGGGACTGACATTTCGAACCCCAACTAATAATGCTGTCAGACTCCCAGTCAATGTGAGGAGCATGAGTCCGAAGCCATGGAAGACCCAGAAGGACGTCGTCTATACCCTCAGGCAAAACAAGAAAAGAAATCTCCTCTATGTGACCCTGAGACAGGGAAAGGCGCAAGGGAACTGTCCTCAATGTAATGGAGTCAGACAACATAGTTCCATTAACAACACGGACAGGAATAGGCGCCTCTAACATGATAGAGGGAATATTGTGTCCCTTTACAAATCCTGAGGACACAAAAATCCCGTCAGCTCCGGAATCCACAAAAGCCATAATAGGCCATGTATTCTCAGATAACGAGAGCTGACCTGGGATACAACACTTAGAGGGTGCAGAAGACGTCTCTAGTAACCCCCCTCTAATGGTTACTAGGCCAGGCAGTTTCCCTGACGACTAGGACACTTGTTGGCATAGTGCCCAGCCTGACGACATACGTAACATATAGGAGGACCAGACTTGCATAGTCTGGAGAACGTATGACCTAACTCCATAGGAGTGGGAGATGTTTCAGATGCTGAGGAAGATGGTAGTGGACCCTCAACAACTGGAATAGCCCGATGCTTAGGGCGTGAGGAAGAGACCTCGAGTCTACGTTCCTTATGGCGTACATCGATCCTCGTTGCTACTGTGATCAAGTCCTCCAGAGAAGCAGGGACCTCACGAGTAGCAAGGGCATCCTTGACATAGCCTGCCAACCCTCTCCAGAAGATAGGAATCAACACCTTCTCTGGCCAATCTAGTTCTGCCACCAGAGTTCTAAAAGCAATGGCATAAGAACTAGTGGATAACGAACCCTGAGATAGATCTAACAGTCTCAGGGCCGCATCATGGGTAACCTGCGGACCCATGAATACCGCCTTAAGAGCATCAAGAAAGTCTTGATGTCTCAGAGTAACCACATCAGAGCGCTCCCATAGGGGAGTCGCCCATTCTAAGGCTTTGTCCTGAAGTAAGGAGATGATAAAGCCTACTCTGGACCTCTCCGTAGAGAAGCGAGAAGAGTTGACCTCTAGGTGTATCCGACACTGACTAATGAAACCACGACATGATCTGGCATCGCCAGAATATCTGTTTGGCAGAGCAAGTCGAGGATCATGTGCAGATGTCACCATGGTCTGAGGTTTATCCTCTATACTCTTGAGCCGTGACTCAAGTACTTGTATGTAACGGTGTAACTGCTGATATTCTGCCATAACTGCCAGACCCTTGGCTCAGTCCTAATGTTACGGGGGGCTGTCTGATAATAACCGAAAGGAGTATCAGACAGTCAGGGTCCACCGTGCAAAGACTTTGCTGCAGACTATGGCAGAGTGCAATACCTCTGTTAAATCACAGAAGGATATAATAAGTAAGTAAAGCAATTCCTCCCTTACTTGGAGGGTGTGTGGAATGATCTCTGTTAATAATCACAGAGACAAAGGCAATGTGTGCGAAATGGCACCTACCTAGGTCCGCTCTTCTAGTGGTGCAAAAGAGACGAACAGCAGCGTAAGCCGCACAAAGCTCCTACCTGCGTTCGCTCCACTAGTGTGCGAGGACACGAACCACTAGATATGGCACCTGCCTAGGTCCGCTCTTCTAGTGGTGCAAAAGAGACGAACAGCAGCGTAAGCCGCACAAAGCTCCTACCTCTGTTCGCTCCCCTAGTGTGCGAGGATACGAACAACTGCCAGACGCAGTATAAGGAACGTTACCCTAGCGGCAACGTCCACCTACGAGTAGAATCACAAGGCCCAGCCAGACCATGTGCCTCAGGCACCTGCCTATGTCCGCTCCCCTAAGAGGTAAGGATACGGACAGCAGCCGAAGCTGTAAGGTATAAGAACGCTACTCTGCCGGTAGCGCTCACCTAGCATAGACAGAGGAATGCCTAGAGGAACGCGCACAGAGCGTCTACTCATATGCATGAACCAAGAGGACTGAGCACCATGCGGCGTGTGTCAGGGTCTTATATAGACTCTGTGCCTCATCCAAGATGGAGGACACCAGAGCCAATCCGCTGCCAGAACGACAGGAGTGACGTCATGCTGGCCTATCACCGAGCAAGACGTCACAAGCACATGACCAGCGACCAATCGGCATAGAAGGTGTCAGAGACATGTGACCTCGTGTCAGCGATGATGTCACCCGCACATGTGCAATGGCTCCAAGATTGGACTTAGTCTCCGGCGCTCGCACATGTGCAGTAGCAAGAAATCTGGACTTAGTCTCCAGCGCTCGCACATGTGCAGTAGCAAGAAATCTGGACTTAGTCTCCAGCGCTCGCACATGTGCAGTAGCAAGAAATCTGGACATAGTCTCCAGTGCTCGCACATGTGCAGTAGCAAGAAATCTGGACATAGTCTCCAGTGCTCGCAGCAACCGTAACAGGGGGATACCTTCCTGTGGACAGAGATACATGATAAGATCCTGTCTGCAGCCTCCTCTAGGGGAGCTCCCTGTATACAGAGATACATGATAAGATCCTGTCTGCAGCCACCACTAGGGGGAGCTCCCTGTATACAGAGATACATGATCAGATCCTGTCTGCAGCCACCACTAGGGGGAGCTCCCTGTATATACAGAGACACATAAGATCCTGTCTGCAGCCACCACTAGGGGGAGCTCCCTGTATATACAGAGACACATGATAAGATCCTGTCTGCAGCCACCACTAGGGGGAGCTCCCTGTATATACAGAGACACATGATAAGATCCTGTCTGCATTGACCACTGTTTTCATTCACTTAAAGCCAGCAGGAATATTAGGAATGGTGGAAATTAAACACAAACGGAAGAATTCGGGTTTTTTTCTTCTATAAAACAACTCAGTTTGTTCACCTTTTTTAGTCTTTCACTATTTGTTAAAGTGGTAAGAAAAGTAGGCAGGGCGGGGCACAGGTGGGTTACTCAGGGGGACATAGTTGGGTTACGCAGGGGGCCGGGGCACAGGTGGGTTATGCAGAGGGCTGGGGCACAGGTGGGTTATGCAGGGGGCCGGGGCACAGGTGGGTTACTCAAGGGCGGGGTATAGATGGGTTATGCTGGGGGGCGGGGCACAGGTGGGTTACGCTGGGGGGCGGGGCACAGGTGGGTTACGCTGGGGGGTGGGGCACAGGTGGGTTACGCTGGGGGGCGGGGCACAGGTGGGTTACGCTGGGGGGCGGGGCACAGGTGGGTTACGCTGGGCGGCGGGGCACAGGTGGGTTACGCAGGGGGCGGGGCACAGGTGGGTTACGCGGGGGGCGGGGCACAGGTGGGTTATGCAGGGGGGCGGGGCACAGGTGGGTTATGCAGGGGGGCACAGGTGTGCACTTCTTGGGAGCTGACAGTTACACTTTTTGTGCACTGATGCACCACATTTAACTATTCATGTACCCTTCAGTAAATGTGGCGCATGTTGCTCCTCTTCACATTAGTTTTCGGGGGTGGAGGAGGCTCCAATCTTAGTAAATCTGCCCCAGAATCTATTGGAAGTTGCAGAAGTTTTCATGGCGCAGAATCCGGCTGATTCTAGTCTCATCCTCCGGGGATTGCGGGTCCTTCTCTGTTACAAGGTATCACTCCAGGGAACGTGCGATCCGTCGACTCATGAAGCCATATTGTGAGGCAAATCCCGGGATATGAAGATGAATTATGACTCCAGTCATAGTCCCTCATCACTCCCTGGCAGTGCCCCCTCCCTTCTTGTTCTCAGTGTTCCACTTACACCTCCATGGCCATGTCCTGTGATATGGAGATGAGGTGGTGTGGGAACAATGGACACAGGATGACTCCCTGCCGTCACCCTGTAGTAGGAGCTGCTAGCTAGTTAGCAAGGCTATGGAAATAGCCAGACAGAACGACTCCAGTAAAAAATGGTTCATATCTCGCAAGCCATATTTCCGATAAATATGGCAACCATAAAAATGGTGTCTCCGCATGCGGACGATGCCGGCACACCCTTTTTATGGGAGCAGGACATTGGGAAATGCCCCAGGCGTGATATCAGCCAATGGGGAACTGGCAGACAGGTCATGAGTCCCCTCGTTCTGTGGCTAAATTCATAGCTGTCACAATGAGAGCGTTGGCGTCCGCCTACGACGCTCCCAGGCAAAGTTATGGCCCATATTCCATGTTGGGATATTGTCCATAACTCAAGCCAGGGGTGGAGCAGTGCTCCCTGTGAGGTCACGAAGGTAGGAGGGGACCTGGATTTGTCCAGGTTGATAACCCTACTTCGGCCATTTTCCAGTGTTCTTTCGCTGGGGGCACGTGCAGGAAACATCTGCGGGAGTTCCTAGAAACCTGGTCTACAGCGCCCCCCTGTGGCCAGACGCACAAGGTAACTGATTGAATTGCATACCTGTTTGTAAACCATGCTTTATCTGTAACTGTACTCTGACATATGTATATTCTGTAGATTCCCTATTGTATATATTGTAGTTTCTAGTGTGCTTTAGGCTGATTAAATTATATAATTAATCTTGGGCTGTTCTGTTATCTCGATCTTGAATCCCACGTCTGTGTGTTCGGCTAATAGTTACCGTAAATCGGTTGGTGGCAGCGAATTGTGCCAAGGATTATTGTGGGGAGGCCCGTGAGATTCGGGGAGATTTTATATATTCCGCCCGCGGAGGTCGGGGGAATATATACCTTACTCTCACCGGGGACCCTTCAATAATCGGCATAAGTAGTATAGCGGCCTCCTTGCTTATTGTCGGGCAATTCCATAATTGGCCTGACTATAAGAGGGGCGCTAGAGAGCGCGTCACGTGCTCTGTCTGTCGGTCGGGAGGTATAAAGGAGGGGTGACCCCCACTTGTTACCCCCCCGATTGTGACGTACTGGTAGCCAGCGCGGGGGATTTCTGAGTGACCCCCCCGGTGGTTTGTGACACATATAAAGACCCTTCTTTTCCCTGGGAGGGCGCGGAGGTGTAAGTGGGGGTGGGGTGACGGGGCTGAGGTGTAGGGTGTAGAGGAAATACCAGAGAATTACATTTTTTTTTACTCTCTCCCCTAAAAAGTTGCTTGTGGCTGGCAGCCTGCAGATGAGGAGGGGGCGAGGGATGGATTCTGTGTCCGCACCGCCCTCTCCTCAGGAGGTGTGAGGGCTGATGTATGTGAGGATGAGGAAAAAACTAGGAGAGACAGAAAGAAGGAGGCAGGGACTTCATAGTGTGATGTGGAGGTAGAGAGGAAGGAGGGAGACACGGATCCGGGAAAACCGGGAATCCTCTTCCTATGCTGGCGAAGGGCCCCATACATCTGCAAGGTGGCGGCAGTGAATGAGTTAACCCCTATACGTTACCTGACCACTATGGAACTGGGCGCCCGGGTCGGATGGATTAGTGTCACTTCTACCTTGGCATAAGGATTCTTCATCGGATTGGCCACCATGCCCACCGCATCCCTGTGTGTCCCCCGTGCCCGGTCGGACCCCAGAATGACCTGGCTGTGTCTGTCCTGTTTGCTCTGGGTACGTTGTTTCCAGTTTTTCTTCTCCGGTGTTGTGGCGAGCAGAGATTTGATACAGATGTAGCACAAAAGAGTTTGTCATTTGACTGTATCCATGAGTTTTCTATGTTTTATTACTTTTTTTTACATAGGACTGCAAGTAAAGCTCCCGCATTGTTCAATGTTCCGAAAAGAAACTCTGTAACTAGACTCTCAGGCTGCAATCGCTGAGCGCCCCCGAGTGCTGGTGTGATAATACGTAGGGACCCCCAAGTTATAGTCTGCAATATTCCGGGAGAGCCACGTCTCAGGTTTCTTTTATACTGCAATCCTCAATCTGCTCAGGGACCCCCAAATGCCGATGATGACCCCCAAGTGATGGTAGACTTTGCTGTTGTATTTATCCTCCTTTGCTTCACATTTGAGACCTTGAACGTTCAGCCATTGTCATTTAGCTTCCGATGATGGAGCGCGGGGGTATTATTTGTATTAGGACCCCAACTCATATGTGAAAATCTGCACGATTGTAATGTAATGGCGCCTGGACTCAATGCTGGGGGCCTCTGATAACCTGCCGCCATCGAAATGTTGTGAAACTGTAACCCCCAGCATGCCCTGACAACTACAGCCTGCTGGGAGTCCAGCCTCACAAGCTGGACAGCCAAGACTATAGGCGTTTTTGTATTATAGGTTGCCCGCATCCTCCACCAATTTATTTTCCCAAAACTCAACTAAAGATGTTAAATTTGAATTTTCAGATAAGTTTGTTCTTCAAAAGAGTAAAACATCAGACGCCATTGTATGGAAAGTAATAATAGGATAATGGATAGAAAGTAATAATAGGACAATGGATAGAAACAATAGCACAATGTATAGAAAGTAATAATGTAACTATGAATAAAAAGTATCATGGTACAATGGATAGTAAGTAATAATGGGACAATGGATAGAAAGTAATAATGGGACAATGGATAGAAAGTAATAATGGGACAATGGATAGAAAGTAATAATGGGACAATGGAAAGTAATAATGGGACAATGGAAAGTAATAATGGGACAATGGATAGAAAGTAATAATGGGACAATGGAAAGTAATAATGGGACAATGGAAAGTAATAATGGGACAATGGATTGAAAGTATCATGGTACAATGGATAGTAAGTAATAATGGGACAATGGATAGAAAGTAATAATGGGACAATGGATAGAAAGTAATAATGGGACAATGGAAAGTAATAATGGGACAATGGAAAGTAATAATGGGACAATGGATAGAAAGTAATAATGGGACAATGGAACGTAATAATGGGACAATGGAAAGTAATAATGGGACAATGGATAGAAAGTAATAATGGGACAATGGAAAGTAATAATGGGACAATGGAAAGTAATAATGGGACAATGGATAGAAACAATAGGACAATGTATAGAAAGTAATAATGGGACTATGAATAGAAAGTATCATGGTACAATGGATAGTAAGTAATAATGGGACAATGGATAGAAAGTAATAATGGGACAATGGAAAGTAATAATGGGACAATGGAAAGTAATAATGGGACAATGGATAGAAAGTAACTAGTTCATTGCCGGAAGGTACCTTAGATGAAGCTTGTTTCCTATGTCCCACATGCTCCTTTGTGGGAGTCGCCCCCAGATTCAATCATTGTTCTGGAATTGCACCTTTTTTTTCCACCCTTTTCCTTTTTCAGTATTTACTCATTATTAATATTTAGAATGCTCTTTGTTTCTTGCACTTTGTATATTCCCACTATAGAAAACTTTGGTTTATTTGCAGAACTACCTTGGACCCCAATCTATGTCATGGTCCGCTGTCCTCTGTCCCACCAGGAGAGGTGGCCATGGCTTTCTCTGTATGGGACCTTAATCCTCTGCCTCACTATACCGTAGTAACCCCATTGGTCTTGGAGTGATGGGGTCACATTTGGCTGGGGGTAGAGCGCCCCCTATAGCAATGTATTGGATCACACAGTGGATGCAAGCTCTTAAGGGGCCTTTAAGAAACTGTGTGAGGAATATTGCATCATGCGACTGACGACCCACTATTTTGTTGGCAGCACGTGGCACAAATTGCCTTCAAGCTGCGCACAGGAAATGCAAGAGAATCTAAACATTGTGGAATCATAGCGCAGTAAAGATAATGATGGAGGGTTACATAGACGCTGGTCCATGTGCTCGGCGCTGGCGGCTGCATCGGGGGCTGGAGATCTCTAATGATCCATTGTGGGGTTAGTGGTTTAAGGCTTAGTATAAACCATACGCTGGCTCCATCCTGCACCTCACATATGTAGAGCGCCCTCCACTGGTCACCTTATAATGAAAAATATGCAAACTGCAAGAATTTACAACCCATCTCTTCTACTGTGCTGGTTACAGTACCGATAGAGCATTCTTTGGTGTCTCTTTTCTACAATTACAGCTTTATATCCATGTGCCCATGCAGATGGAGCATTCTTTGGTGTCTCTTTTCTGCAGTTACAACTTTATAGTCATGGACCCATGCAGATGGAGCATTCTTTGGTGTCTCTTTTTTGCAGGTACAGCTTTATAGCCATGGACACATGCAGATGGAGCATTCTTTGGTGTTTTTTCTGCAGTTACAACTGTATAGCCATGGACCCATGCAGATGGAGCGTTGCACAGTGTCTCTTTAGCTTATCTGTGTCTTTAGTGCTGCAGAACCTTTCTACAGATGGAGTGTTCTACAGTGTCTGATGTTTACAGCTAATGATGCAGATGAAATTCTTGTAAATTGGGTGGCCGTGGACTATCACCGCAGCTAGGGTGTTCTTTTGTGCATACTGCATCTTTGCTCTATAGGCCAATAGTGCAGATGGAGCAGTCTGTAGTGCCTGTCCTGTAAATTATCTAGCCGTAGACTTCTTCTGCTGATGGGGAGCTCTGTAGTGCATCTTACATTTACATCTGTGCAACTGTAAAGCCTGTAGTGCAGATGGGGTGGTCTGTAGTGTTTGTCTTGTACATTTCAAGCTGTGCTTTAAGGCTATGTGTCCACGGGAGAATGTAGCTGCGGATTTTTCTGCATCAAAATCCGCAGCTTTCCCGCAAAATCCGCACCTTTTCAAAGGATTTTGCCGCGGAATTGCCGCAGATTTGATGCGGATTTTGGTGCGGATTTTTTTTTTCCCCAATTTTAAAGCCAAAATCCGGATGAAAATCCGCAACAATAATTGACATGTTGCAGATTTTTCCGGATCAAAATCCGCATGAAATCCGCTGCGGAAAAATCCGCAGCGTGGGCACAGCATTTCCAAAATGCCATAGAAATGGCTGGGAAGTGCCTGAGCTGCAGATTTTCAGGAAATCCGCGGCTTTTCCGCAGCGTGGGCACATAGCCTAATAGTTGCAGTTGGAGTGTCCTGTAGTGTCTCTCTACATTTACATCCAGGGATCACTAATGCAGAGGTCTCGTGTGCAGTTTTGCTGTCTATAGTGCTGATGGAGCAGCCTATAGTGTCCGTCTTGTATGTCTACAGTATTGCAGCTGTGTAACATTGCCGCAGGTGCAGCGTTCTGTGGTGTCCCGGTAGCTTGCCTCTCTTGTATGTAGTATGGTTACGAGCATCACAATAGAGTTACCTTTCCTGGCACATAAGGTGCGACCTCCTCACAGCACCACACAAGACATAAACACTCGGCTCCAAGCAGAACCGGCCAATACTGAAGAAATATGGAAGACACGAGAGGATGGAGCAGATCCAAGTCCTAAAACCTGTGAAATATGAATTCATTTGTCAAACATTCTGTCACGCAGATTCTATCTGTTTGTGGAAAAGATGAGTGATGGCAGAAAGATGAGTGATGGCAGAAAGATGGGTGATGGCGGAAAGGTGGGTGATGGCGGAAAGGTGGGTGATGGCGGAAAGGTGGGTGATGGCGGAAAGAAGGGTGATGGCGGAAAGAAGGGTGATGGCGGAAAGACGGGTGATGGCGGAAAGGTGGGTGATGGCGGAAAGAAGGGTGATGGCGGAAAGGTGGGTGATGGCGGAAAGAAGGGTGATGGCGGAAAGAAGGGTGATGGCGGAAAGACGGGTGATGGCGGAAAGGTGGGTGATGGCGGAAAGAAGGGTGATGGCGGAAAGGTGGGTGATGGCGGAAAGAAGGGTGATGGCGGAAAGACGGGTGATGGCGGAAAGAAGGGTGATGGCGGAAAGAAGGGTGATGGCGGAAAGAAGGGTGATGGCGGAAAGACGGGTGATGGCGGAAAGACGGGTGATGGCGGAAAGGTGGGTGATGGCGGAAAGAAGGGTGATGGCGGAAAGGTGGGTGATGGCGGAAAGGTGGGTGATGGCGGAAAGGTGGGTGATGGCGGAAAGAAGGGTGATGGCGGAAAGAAGGGTGATGGCGGAAAGACGGGTGATGGCGGAAAGGTGGGTGATGGCGGAAAGGTGGGTGATGGCGGAAAGAAGGGTGATGGCGGAAAGACGGGTGATGGCGGAAAGAAGGGTGATGGCGGAAAGAAGGGTGATGGCGGAAAGACGGGTGATGGCGGAAAGGTGGGTGATGGCAGAAAGGTGGGTGATGGCGGAAAGGTGGGTGATGGCGGAAAGAAGGGTGATGGCGGAAAGAAGGGTGATGGCGGAAAGATTGGTGCGGTAATGGAGCAACTCTGAGTGCCACACAGCTTTCCAGATCTTCTCACACAGGCATGTATCACAGATGGACAGTAGTGATGAGCGCGCTACCATGCTTGGGAGCTCAGCTGGGGCGGACATATCATTGGTGCAGCCGCACAGGGGTCTAAGAGGTTGGCGGGCCGCATCCAGCACCAAAACAAGTGGAATTGTGTATTCTGATGAGCTCGTGGGATGCAAAGGGTCTACTTATTGTTTGTGCACAGGGGCCTCTGTATTTGGCAATAATGCTCGATACTTGTAACAAACAGTTAATGCTTGGATGGCTGCAATTCAAGTACTGAGTGTAACAGAACTCAATGGGGGACTCGAGCATTTTTCTGGAAGATCTTCCATTATACTTGGTACTCAAATCAAGCCCGTCCAAGCGTCCTGATTTATATTTTATATTATACTCCAGAGCTGCGCTCACTATTCTGCTGGTGCAGTCACTGTGTACATACATTACATTACTGATCCTGAGTTACCTCCTGTATTATACTCCAGAGCTGCGCTCACTATTCTGCTGGTGCAGCCACTGTGTACATACATTACATTACTGATCCTGAGTTACATCCTGTATCATACTCCAGAGCTGCACTCACTATTCAGCTGGTGCAGTCACTGTGTACATACATTACATTACTGATCCTGAGTTACCTCCTGTATTATACTCCAGAGCTGCACTCTGTATTCTGCTGGTGCAGTCACTGTGTACATACATTACATTACTAATCCTGAGTTACCTCCTGTATTATACTCCAGGACTGCACTCACTACTCTGCTGGTGCAGTCACTGTGTACATACATTACATTACTGATCCTGAGTTACAGCCTGTATTATACTCCAGAGCTGCACTCACTATTCTCCTAGTGCAGTCACTGTGTACATACATTACATTACAGATCCTGAGTTACCTCCTGTATTATACTCCAGAGCTGCACTCACTATTCTGCTGGTGCAGTCATTGTGTACATACATTACATTACTGATCCTGAGTTACCTCCTATATTATACTCCAGAGCTGCACTCCCTATTCTGCTGGTGCAGTCACTGTGTACATTACATTACTGATGCTGCGTTACCTCCAGTATTATACTCCAGAGCTGCACTCACTATTCTGCTGGTGCAATCACTGTGTACATACATTACATTACTGATGCTGCGTTACCTCCAGTATTATACTCCAGAGCTGCACTCACTGTTCTGCTGGTGCAGTCACTGTGTACATACATTACATTACTAATCCTGAGTTACCTCCTGTATTATACTCCAGGACTGCACTCACTACTCTGCTGGTGCAGTCACTGTGTACATACATTACATTACTGATGCTGAGTTACCTCCTGTATTATACTCCAGAGCTGCACTCCCTATTCTGCTGGTGCAGTCACTGTGTACATTACATTACTGATGCTGCGTTACCTCCAGTATTATACTCCAGAGCTGCACTCACTATTCTGCTGGTGCAGTCACTGTGTACATACATTACATTACTGATCCTGAGTTACCTCCTGTATTATTCTCCAGAGCTGCACTCACTATTCTGCTGGTGCAGTCACTGTGTACATACATTACATTACTGATCCTGAGTTACCTCCTGTATTATACTCCAGAGCTGCACTCACTACTCTGCTGGTGCAGTCACTGTGTACATACATTACTGATCCTGAGTTACCTCCTGTATTATACTCCAGAGCTGCACTCACTATTCTGCTGGTGCAGTCACTGTGTACATACATTACATTACTGATGCTGAGTTAACTCCAGTATTATACTCCAGAGTGCACTCACTATTCTGCTGGTGCAGTCACTGTGTACATATATTACATTACTGATACTGAGTTACCTCCTGTATTATACTCCAGAGCTGCACTCACTATTCTGCTGGTGCAGTCACTGTGTACATACATTACTGATGCTGAGTTACCTCCTGTATTATACTCCAGAGCTGCCCTCACTATTCTGCTGGTGCAGTCACTGTGTACATACATTACTGATCCTGAGTTACCTCCTGTATTATACTCCAGAGCTGCACTCACTATTCTGCTGGTGCAGTCACTGTGTACATACATTACTGATCCTGAGTTACCTCCAGTATTATACTCCAGAGCTGTTTTTTTTCTTGATTTTGTGTTACCAGCTTTCCTAATAGAACCATTAGTTCTACCTGTTCTGTAATTATCTGATGTGACCGTGCTTTGCCATTGAGCTTTTATGCCACATGCAGATTAGCTGTGAGGTTAAATGGGGGTGGGCTTATGCCCTTTGACACGCCCCCAGTGCACTTGGAGGCTGATTTGCATGTGGCTTCACAATAGTTAAGGTTTTTATTGTTTCAGCAGTGTAATATTCGGCCTTATTGATAATGTCAGTAGTAAAATCTTCCTGACAGGTTCTCTTTAAATATTGTTGTAAAACAGAAAAAATCCCAAAACATCTCTTTAACCCTTTTCTTGCTGGGCTTCTTGACTGATTGTAAACATTGGCCAGGATACAGTTGAGTACAATGGAGGCTCCATGCGGCCCTCTGCACCGCGCCCTCTTGGCAGCGTCTCCGGCAGGCACTGTGCCCTCCATTCTCTGAGCCTCTGGTGTCATCTGAAGCCCCGGCGTCCCCTGCTCCCCGTATTCGGGGGTATCTCCACCTCTTCTGCGCTTTCCTTTCTTCCTGGGGTCTCTCCTCCTTTGTCACACTGGATTGATGAGATATCCGACAACAATCCTGGCACCGTTCACACCTAATAATGGGTCAGGTGCACGTCCTTAGTGCCTCGCACCCCCTGATGTAACAGAGGCGCTGGACAACTCTCCAAAAAGGGTTTTCTGGAACTTAGTTGAAGACTCCTCAACCAACTTACAGGGTTATTCCTAGTGTGTAAAGATTTCAGATAACTTGTGGATTGGTGAGGTCCGACAGATCCTGACAATGGGGGCTCACAAATGCCTTGTAGAATGGAGCAGCGATGGCGCACGACACCCCCCTGCCATTCATGCTCTGGGCTCGCTGGAAGAACCTGCACACATCTGTCCTGCTCCACTTCCAGGCGACTAATACATTTCAATTGCGCATTTCACAGCCTCGTTTTCGGGAGAGTGGGTCCCATTGGTCCGAGCTCCACTGATCTGCAAGCTCTTACCCATGACTTGTACAGATGATGACTTACAATTATGGGAATATCCCTTTAAGAGCCCGCAGGGCTGCAGCATGAGCACTCTTCTTTATCAGATAGCGCCCCATACGTTTAGTGGCTGTACCTGGTATTGCGGTTACTTGCATAGTCCTTTATTCTGCTATTTACAGCGGACGCTGGGAGTCGGACCGATGTGATATAATTGACCTTGCTGCTCTAGTCTGGGATAAACCCTTTAACTTTAAAGCCTGTTGGGAGTTGTAGTTTTATATCCAATAGGTAGCCCCTGGTCAGAGACCACCGCTCTGTAAGAGACCACCGCTCTGTCAGGAGACCACCGCTCTGTCAGGAGACCACCGCTCTGTCAAGAGACCACCTCTCTGTCAAGAGACCACTGCTCTGTCAAGAGACCACCGCTCTGTCAAGAGACCACCGCTCTGTCAGATACCACCGCTCTGTCAGAGACCACCGCTCTGTCAAGAGACCACCGCTCTATCAAGGGACCACCGCTCTGTCAGAGACCACCGCTCGCATCCAGTGACCTTGATACATGAACTCCATTTTGAAAGTAAAATATTTTAATATTTTTTTTTATTATTTTCTTTCCATAACAAAAATTTTCAACAGATCCGACTCCTTTTCACTTTCCGTCTCTATATATTGTATCCAGAGCGGAGCAGATCCTTTTCACTTTCCTTCTCTATATATTGTATCCAGAGCGGAGCAGATCCTTTTCACTTTCCTTCTCTATATATTGTATCCAGAGCGGAGCAGATCCTTTTCACTTTCCTTCTCTATATATTGTATCCAGAGCGGAGCAGATCCTTTTCACTTTCCTTCTCTATATATTGTATCCAGAGCGGAGCAGATCCTTTTCACTTTCCTTCTCTATATATTGTATCCAGAGCGGAGCAGATCCTTTTCACTTTCCTTCTCTATATATTGTAGCCAGAGCGGAGCAGATCCTTTTCACTTTCCTTCTCTATATATTGTATCCAGAGCGGAGCAGATCCTTTTCACTTTCCTTCTCTATATATTGTATCCAGAGCGGAGCAGATCCTTTTCACTTTCCTTCTCTATATATTGTATCCAGAGCGGAGCAGATCCTTTTCACTTTCCTTCTCTATATATTGTATCCAGAGCGGAGCAGATCCTTTTCACTTTCCTTCTCTATATATTGTATCCAGAGCGGAGCAGATCCTTTTCACTTTCCTTCTCTATATATTGTATCCAGAGCGGAGCAGATCCTTTTCACTTTCCGTCTCTATATATTGTATCCAGAGCGGAGCAGATCCTTTTCACTTTCCTTCTCTATATATTGTATCCAGAGCGGAGCAGATCCTTTTCACTTTCCGTCTCTATATATTGTATCCAGAGCGGAGCAGATCCTTTTCACTTTCCTTCTCTATATATTGTATCCAGAGCGGAGCAGATCCTTTTCACTTTCCTTCTCTATATATTGTATCCAGAGCGGAGCAGATCCTTTTCACTTTCCTTCTCTATATATTGTATCCAGAGCGGAGCAGATCCTTTTCACTTTCCTTCTCTATATATTGTATCCAGAGCGGAGCAGATCCTTTTCACTTTCCTTCTCTATATATTGTATCCAGAGCGGAGCAGATCCTTTTCACTTTCCGTCTCTATATATTGTATCCAGAGCGGAGCAGATCCTTTTCACTTTCCTTCTCTATATATTGTATCCAGAGCGGAGCAGATCCTTTTCACTTTCCGTCTCTATATATTGTATCCAGAGCGGAGCAGATCCTTTTCACTTTCCGTCTCTATATATTGTATCCAGAGCGGAGCAGATCCTTTTCACTTTCCTTCTCTATATATTGTATCCAGAGCGGAGCAGATCCTTTTCACTTTCCGTCTCTATATATTGTATCCAGAGCGGAGCAGATCCTTTTCACTTTCCTTCTCTATATATTGTATCCAGAGCGGAGCAGATCCTTTTCACTTTCCTTCTCTATATATTGTATCCAGAGCGGAGCAGATCCTTTTCACTTTCCGTCTCTATATATTGTATCCAGAGCGGAGCAGATCCTTTTCACTTTCCTTCTCTATATATTGTATCCAGAGCGGAGCAGATCCTTTTCACTTTCCTTCTCTATATATTGTATCCAGAGCGGAGCAGATCCTTTTCACTTTCCTTCTCTATATATTGTATCCAGAGCGGAGCAGATCGCGCCCCGAGTGTTCGTACTCATTGTGTGTCCTGGATGACTTGGCAGTGCCTCGCGGAGTTTAATGAAGACGTCTCCTCCCTCCCCACCGGTCACACTCACTTTTGTGAAGTCTGAAGGACCCAACTAATGGAGTTTTTGCCCTGGACGCCTCCAGCCCCTCACATTGTCCTCTTAGGGGTCAAGTTTCTGGGGTCAGGAGGGGCTCTCCATGGCACGACCTTCTCTTTACACCCTCTTGGTATAGTCCTCAGGGTTTCCTTGTGGTCAGTCTGGAAGGTGAAAGATCACCACAGAAGGGGCACCATTGAGTGACGGATCGTCCTGGGGCACTTTGTTGACTTTTACTGTCTATGGGAAGACTCGGGCTCTCCACGCCACCTCCAGCTGTGGCACCTCCTGGTGACTATTGTTTTCTAGAGGGGTTGGGTTACTTCCAGCCTCGTCTGGCTCCAAAAAGCAGAAAAAAGTTTTTAAAGTAGGAACAGATGTAATACGGTGAAGTGTGCGCGGTGCTCAGCTCAGGCACGGTGCTCGCAGGCCGCCTTCCTGGACAGGATCCCCCCACCATTGCCCATTTTCCTGGACTGGCTTCCAGCAGGGGGATTTTACCTGGCGGTGCCCAATGGTTGGCCACGACTTGTATAAAAAGTAGGGTTAGAAAGAAAAGGGTCTCTTTTCTTTCTAACCCTACTTTTTATAAAAGTTGTGGGAAATCTTGATACAATGTATCAGTCTAAACTCCGCACTGTTCAGCTCACAGAGGATTGTAGTTTGATACAATGTATCAGTCTGAAGCCCGCACTGTTCAGCTCACAGAGGATTGTAGTTTGATACAATGTATCAGTCTGAAGTCCACACTGTTCAGCTCACAGAGGATTGTAGTTTGATACAATGTATCAGTATGAAGTCCGCACTGTTTAGCTCACAGAGGATTGTAGTTTGATACATTGTATCAGTATGAAGTCCGCACTGTTCAGCTCACATAGGATTGTAGTTTGATACAATGTATCAGTCTGAAGTCCGCACTGTTTAGCTCACAGAGGATTGTAGTTTGATACATTGTATCAGTATGAAGTCCGCACTGTTCAGCTCACATAGGATTGTAGTTTGATACATTGTATCAGTCTGAAGTCCGCACTGTTCAGCTTACAGAGGATTGTTGTTTGAAACATTGTATCAGCCTGAAGTCTGCACTGTTCAGCTCACAGAGGATTGTGTAGACTGGATGCAATATGTTCATGTGTTACATTAAATCCTACACTCAGATTTCTCCTCTGGGTATGAGGTGGATCTGCAGTAGATTCACACAAGGATTAACCCCTTATTTCCACAACAGATATTTTTGTCTCTGTGCAGTGGAAACTTTTTCTTGTGAAAACTACTCACACGTGATGCGGATTTCACAGCGTTTTAAGGTCAGACTCTGTCGTACAGTCTGACACATACTTTTAGGTCTGTTCATGGATTCAGCTACCCTGCCAGTAAGCAGAGACCTGAGAAGCTATTAGAAGTTATCATTTCATTTGCTTCCTCCGGATCAGTCGATTTTGCTTTCTCTTGTCTCGGCATTGCCGTGTTCCCATTCTGTGCCCATCTCTGAACCTTCACGCTGGCACCTCTGCTCTGCTGCTATCTCCTGCATGTCAGCTGGATGTGATTGTTGCTTAGCGCTGTAAGTGCAGCATGAAAATATATTTATCCTTGTGCTATGTCCGGATTCCTTTATTGGTCTGCGTAGTAGTACAGATTCTTCTGCGTTTATCTGCAATGCTAATATGCTTCTACCTGAAAGCTGAAGCCATGGGCTGGAACGCGTCCAATAATTACAGTCAAGCGGATGGAGGAATTCACTCAGGACTTATGGAGTTTTGCAAAAAAAAAAGCCTTTGTTTTTACATATTGCTAATACCTTATCTTACAAATATGCAGCACTTATATAGTATATTTTTTTATATAAATATTTATTTATTTCTTAAATGATCTTGCTTTATTCTCAATAATGATGGCACCATTGTGGTGCCCATGGCGGTTCCCTACAACTTTTCACAGACTAGCACTGTTATATTTGTTCTTCTGATCTCCTTGAGATTAGTTTAATTTTACATTTTTTTTCTTTTATTTCATTTCTTTGCCTCAATTTTATTACTTAACCCAAAACTAAAATTCATTTAGTAAAAAATACAACAGATTATTTTATTTTTTAGAAGGAAAAAAAAAGGATAAAGCAGTTAACAATGAAAAGGGAGAAAACCTTTTTGAAGAAGATTACATCAGTGTAAGTCAACTATGTGGCATCTGTTACAGAGGGAGTACCACGTAACCAAGGACTTTACTGAAAAAAGATATTATAAGTATAAATAGGAAATTAGGGGTAATTTAAAAGAAAATTGCATTTAAATTTCTTTCTTAAGGTGATGAAATCTAGGATCCTGATACTTGTAGTTAATGTTGGATTGAAATCTTTTCTAGTGGTCGGACTTCCATGTAATTGCAGCGTGGGATCTGGTTTCCCTTACAGTCTCATTGGCCCACTTCGGACCCGCCTACGATTCTACTGAACTGAACCTTAGCATTTTTATATATTCATTGGCGGCTGCAAATTTAAAGTATTGATTTTTCATTACTATCTCTTTAATAGAAAATTCATGTTTTTTCTTTTGAATTTGCTCCCACGTTAATGATTTCCTTAGTCGAGAACACGTGCGATAATTCGAGACCATTGTATAAATTTACCTCCTGCCTCAAGGAAAGCCGGACCTTCAGGTGGAGGTCGCTGGGAAATAACACCTCCTATATTTGTTTTATATCTTATATTTTCACTTTTATCATTGATATAATTGAAAAAAGTCATCTGCTTGGACCTGGTGACCCCGAGGCTGGATGCAAAGAGAAAACAGACAATACACACCGTAGAGGATTAAATACACAGCTCCTCAGGCTGTATCAAACATGATAGGATTAGATACACAATTCCGCAGACTGTATCACACAGGATAGGATTAGATACACAGCTCAGCAGACAGGATCATACAGGATAGGATTAGATACACAGCTCAGCAGACAGTATCACACAGGAGAGGATTAGATACACGGCTCAGCAGACAGTATCACACAGGAGAGGATTATATACACAGCTCAGCAGACAGTATCACACAGGAGAGGATTAGATACACGGCTCAGCAGACAGTATCACACAGGATGGAGTTAGGTAGAAAGTAAAATTAGAGCAATTATTCGAAGAAACCAATCAGATCTCTGCTCTCTTTCCTGATCTCCTCCCCGATCTCCTCCCCGATCTCTTCCCCGATCTCTTCCCCGATCTCTTCCCCCATCTCTTCCCCGATCTCTTCCCCGATCTCTTCCCCGGACTCTTCCCCGGACTCTTCCCCGGACTCTTCCCCCGATCTCTTCCCCCGATCTCTTCCCCCGATCTCTTCCCCCGATCTCTTCCCCCAATCTCTTCCCCCGATCTCATCCTTGATCCCATCCCCGATCTCTTCCCCCCGATCTCTTCCCCCCGATCTCGTCCCTGATCGCTGTTTGCGCTTTTCTCCTATTATCCCGTTGTATCCAGCAGTGATTTCTGGGGCGATTTCCTCCTCTGGTCCCCGCCGTCTGGATTTGTAATGAATTCTGCTCGGACTGACAGCGGCCTGTAGAGATCCAGTCATGGCCGCCGTTCTTCTTCTCCCCCGGATGTTTTATTGGACAGACACCAAGTGAAACAGATTTCTGAATGAGCCGGGAATGGGGAACGTACCTGGTCTCCTGCTGTCTGCAGAAAGTTATGTGTTCGGGGGTGAAGGGGAGGAAGCGCTGTCCTAATGTACATGATGTAATATTATTATAGGGTATAGATTTGCAGCCTGAGGCACGACGGCTAATGGAGAACTACAACTCCCAGTATGCCATTGTACATGGAAACGTCCTGGGAGTGCTGCTGCTGACAGCCCCGATCATCTACACACAATGCCAGAGAATTTGTGGATGTGCCAAGTTGAAAGCGGCAAGATTACGGAAACCCTGCAATAAGTGGCTGATCCTCTCGTGGTGGGCGCCTGGATGGGGCTGGGCGGGGGGCTACACGTCCATACATCACAATACGGCTGTTGGTAAGCCTGCGGGGGGGGTGCATAATACACCTAGCACATTACTGGCAAGTGTTGGGTGAATCCATGACCCTTTTCTGAAGCCATGACCCTCCAGTCCCATTTCCCTCCTCTCTACACATCGTTCATTACCTAAATGAAGACCTTTCAAAGTTTATCTATTTTACACAGGTTTTCAGGCAGGTTCAGCGAGGACTGAGGGATTTGTGTTCTGTCATCTGGTGATGAGGGTCGTACAAGCCCCTTGGTCCAGATGAGCAAATTTTGAGCAGAACGCACAGATGGCACCGGGGCAGCAGAACAGCACAGATGGCACCGGGGCAGCAGAACAGCACAGATGGCACCGGGGCAGCAGAACAGCAGAGATGGCACCGGGGCAGCAGAACAGCACAGATGGCACCGGGGCAGCAGAACAGCAGAGATGGCACCGGGGCAGCAGAACAGCACAGATGGCACCGGGGCAGCAGAACAGCAGAGATGGCACCGGGGCAGCAGAACAGCACAGATGGCACCGGGGCAGCAGAACAGCAGAGATGGCACCGGGGCAGCAGAACAGCACAGATGGCACCGGGGCAGCAGAACAGCAGAGATGGCACCGGGGCAGCAGAACAGCACAGATGGCACAGGGGCAGCAGAACAGCAGAGATGGCACCGGGGCAGCAGAACAGCACAGATGGCACCGGGGCAGCAGAACAGCAGAGATGGCACCGGGTCAGCAGAACAGCAGAGATGGCACCGGGGCAGCAGAACAGCAGAGATGGCACCGGGGCAGCAGAACAGCACAGATGGCACCGGGGCAGCAGAACAGCACAGATGGCACCGGGGCAGCGGAACAGCAGAGATGGCACCGGGACAGCGGAACAGCAGAGATGGCACCGGGGCAGCAGAACAGCACAGATGGCACCGGGGCAGCAGAACAGCAGAGATGGCACAGGGCAGCAGAACAGCAAAGATGGCACCGGGGCAGCAGAACAGCAGAGATGGCACCGGGGCAGCAGAACAGCAGAGATGGCACCGGGGCAGCAGAACAGCAGAGATGGCACCGGGGCAGCAGAACAGCAGAGATGGCACCAGGGCAGCAGAACAGCAGAGATGGCACCGGGGCAGCAGAACAGCACAGATGGCACCGGGGCAGCAGAACAGCAGAGATGGCACAGAGGCAGCAGAACAGCAGAGATGGCACCGGGGCAGCAGAACAGCACAGATGGCACCGGGGCAGCAGAACAGCAGAGATGGCACCAGGGCAGCAGAACAGCAGAGATGGCACCAGGGCAGCAGAACAGCAGAGATGGCACCGGGGCAGCAGGACAGCAGAGATGGCACCGGAGCAGCAGAACAGCACAGATGGCACCGGGGCAGCAGAACAGCACAGATGGCACCGGGGCAGCAGAACAGCAGAGATGGCACAGGGGCAGCAGAACAGCAGAGATGACACCGGGGCAGCAGAACAGCAGAGATGGCACCGGGGCAGCAGAACAGCAGAGATGGCACAGGGGCAGCGGAACAGCACAGATGGCACAGGGGCAGCAGAACAGCAGAGATGGCACAGGGGCAGCAGAACAGCAGAGATGGCACCGGGGCAGCAGAACAGCAGAGATGGCACCGGGGCAACAGAACAGCAGAGATGGCACCGGGGCAGCAGAACAGCAGAGATGGCACCGGGGCAGCAGAACAGCAGAGATGGCACCGGGGCAGCAGAACAGCAGAGATGGCACCGGGGCAGCAGAACAGCAGAGATGACACAGGGGCAGCAGAACAGCAGAGATGGCACCGGGGCAGCAGAACAGCAGAGATGGCACCGGGGCAGCAGAACAGCAGAGATGGCACCGGGGCAGCAGAACAGCAGAGATGGCACCGGGGCAGCAGAACAGCAGAGATGGCACCGGGGCAGCAGAACAGCAGAGATGGCACCGGGGCAGCAGAACAGCACAGATGGCACCAAGGCAGCAAAACAGCAGAGATGGCACAGGGGCAGCAGAACAGCAGAGATGGCACCAAGGCAGCAGAACAGCAGAGATGGCACAGGGACAGCAGAACAGCAGAGATGGCACCGGGTCAGCAGAACAGCAGAGATGGCACAGGGGCAGCAGAACAGCAGAGATGGCACCGGGGCAGCAGAACAGCAGAGATGGCACAGGGGCAGCAGAACAGCAGAGATGGCACAGGGGCAGCAGAACAGCAGAGATGGCACAGGGGCAGCAGAACAGCAGAGATGGCACTGGGGCAGCAGAACAGCAGAGATGGCACCGGGGCAGCAGAACAGCAGAGATGGCACAGGGGCAGCAGAACAGCAGAGATGGCACCGGGGCAGCAGAACAGCAGAGATGGCACCGGGGCAGCAGAACAGCAGAGATGGCACCGGGGCAGCAGAACAGCAGAGATGGCACCGGGGCAGCAGAACAGCAGAGATGGCACCGGGGCAGCAGAACAGCACAGATGGCACCGGGGCAGCAGAACAGCACAGATGGCACCGGGGCAACAGAACAGCACAGATGGCACCAGGGCAGCAAAACAGCAGAGATGGCACAGGGGCAGCAGAACAGCAGAGATGGCACCAAGGCAGCAGAACAGCAGAGATGGCACAGCGACAGCAGAACAGCATAGATGGCACCGGGGCAGCAGAACAGCAGAGATGGCACCGGGGCAGCAGAACAGCACAGATGGCACCGGGGCAGCAGAACAGCACAGATGGCACCAAGGCAGCAAAACAGCAGAGATGGCACAGGGGCAGCAGAACAGCAGAGATGGCACCAAGGCAGCAGAACAGCAGAGATGGCACAGGGACAGCAGAACAGCAGAGATGGCACCGGGGCAGCAGAAAAGCAGAGATGGCACCGGGTCAGCAGAACAGCAGAGATGGCACAGGGGCAGCAGAACAGCAGAGATGGCACCGGGGCAGCAGAACAGCAGAGATGGCACCGGGGCAGCAGAACAGCAGAGATGGCACAGGGGCAGCAGAACAGCAGAGATGGCACTGGGGCAGCAGAACAGCAGAGATGGCACAGGGGCAGCAGAACAGCAGAGATGGCACAGGGGCAGCAGAACAGCAGAGATGGCACCGGGGCAGCAGAACAGCAGAGATGGCACCGGGGCAGCAGAACAGCAGAGATGGCACCGGGGCAGCAGAACAGCAGAGATGGCACCGGGGCAGCAGAACAGCAGAGATGGCACCGGGGCAGCAGAACAGCAGAGACTGGCACCGGGGCAGCAGAACAGCAGAGATGGCACCGGGGCAGCAGAACAGCACAGATGGCACAGGGGCAGCAGAACAGCAGAGATGGCACAGGGGCAGCAGAACAGCAGAGATGGCACAGGGGCAGCAGAACAGCAGAGATGGCACCGGGGCAGCAGAACAGCAGAGATGGCACCGGGGCAGCAGAACAGCAGAGATGGCACCGGGGCAGCAGAACAGCAGAGACTGGCACCGGGGCAGCAGAACAGCAGAGATGGCACCGGGGCAGCAGAACAGCACAGATGGCACAGGGGCAGCAGAACAGCAGAGACTGGGTGAAGTGCAGATGAAATGTAACAGCATCAAGAGGAGATGAACTGGCATTGTAGAGCTGGGACTGCAAAGAATCAGAAAGTGAAATAGCAGAGCTGGAGCAGTAAAGAGGGATGTATTTGAGCTGGACCTGCAAAGAATGTTACTGATCTTGAGCAGTGAACACTGATGTAGCAGAGCAGGAACATCAAAAATTGATATAGCTGAGCAGGCACATTGAACACCGATGTAGCAGAGCAGAAACATCAAACACCAATGTAGCAGAACAGGAATATCAAACACCGATGTACCAGAGCAGAATCATCGAACACCGATGTAGCAGAGCAGAAACATCAAATTGATGTAGCAGAGCAGAAACATCAAATTGATGTAGCAGAGCAGGAACATCAAACACCGATGTAGCAGAGCAGAAACATTGAACACCGATGTAGCAGAGCAGAAACATTGAACACCGATGTAGGAGAGCAGGAACATCAAACATTGATGTAGCAGAGCAGGAACATCAAATATTGATGTAGCAGAGCAGGAACATCAAACACCGATGTAGCAGAGCAGAAACATCAAACACCGATGTAGCAGAGCAGAAGCATTGAACACCGATGTAGCAGAGCAGAAACATTGAACACCGATGTAGGAGAGCAGGAACATCAAACATTGATGTAGCAGAGCAGGAACATCAAATATTGATGTAGCAGAGCAGGAACATCAAACATTGATGTAGCAGAGCAGGAACATCAAACACCGATGTAGCAGAGCAGGAACATTGAACACGAATGTAGCAGAGGAAAAACCTTGAACACCGATGTAGAAGAGCAGAAACATTGAACACCAATGTAGCAGAGCAGGAACTTCAAACATTGATGTAGCAGAGCAGGAACATCAAACACCGATGTAGCAGAGCAGAAACATTGAACACCGATGTAGAAGAGCAGGAACATCAAACACCGATGTAGCAGAGCAGGAATAATGAAGACTGAAGTAGTACAGCAGGAATAATGAAGACTAAAATAGCAGAGCTGGAGCAGTAAAGAGGGATGTATTTGAGCTGGAACTGCAAAGAATATTACCGATCTTGAGCAGCAAAGACTGAAGTAGTAGAGCAGGAATAATGAAGACTGAAGTAGCAAAGCAAGAACATCGAACACTGACATAGCTCACATGGGACATCGAAGACTGACATAGCAGAGTAGAAATAGTAAAATGACATAGTAGAGCAGGAGCAGCGAAGACTGACATAGCAGAACAGAAACAGGAAATACTGAGTTAGCAGAGCAGGAACGCTGTGTGACGGCAGGCGGGTGTGGACCCACCATTGTCCAGGCTGACCCTGGAGTGGCATGATTAAGCGACTACCTGTTATTCACTAAAGCCTGAGATGGTGAGGATAGGCTGGGCTGCAGGTAGTCACCAGGTACCACTCCAGGGCAGTCCCTGGTCCTGCTGCAGCTGACTGACATGTCATGGCAGGGGTATTAGGTACTGAGGGCACAGGCATAGATGTAATCAGTAAGTCCAAGGTTGGAGCAGGCAGCACAGGGTCAGGATAGGTAGCCAAGGTCTAAAGCCGAGAAAACTGGATGAATAACAGGAGCGACTAAATAGGGAGGCTAATGTAAAATGATGGTTCTGTACTCTGGAAAAGTCCAGGTGCACGTGAAATGGGGTGTCCCAAAATCACAACTTAGAAATTCACTGCACTCTCTAAAGATTCACGCAATAATTAGCTTTATTGTGATATCCACAAATATAGAGTGATAGGCGACTTGTCACAAGGACGTCTCGACCAAGTCCGGGTCTTTATCAAAAAGTGGCTGTGGGAGAGGTTCCAGGATGTAGGATAGTGCTGGTGTACCGACACGTGCCAGACAGCCATCGGCACGCCAGCACTAGCCGACAACCTGGAACCTCTCCCACAGCGAATTATAGCAGAGTTAATGTGCTGCAAGGGGCAGTTGGTGACACCAACTGACACTGGAAGGAGCATAGCGCTGACCACAGTGAATAGGTGGACACCCACCATTTGCACGAGTCACGGGCATGACACAGTGAAGACTGATGTAGCAAGGAAGGAACAGTGAAGACTGATGTAGCAAGGAAGGAACAGTGAAGACTGATGTAGCAGAGCAGGAACAGTGAAGACTGATGTAGCAGGGCAGGAAAACAGAAATCTGATGTAACAGAGCAAGAACAGTGAAGACTTATATAGCAGAGCAGGAAAAGAGAAATCTGATGTAGCAGAGCAGGAGCAGAAAAGACTGATGTAGCAGAGCATGAGCAGAAAAGACTGATGTAGCAGAGCAGGAGCAGAGAAGACTGATGTAGCAGAGCAGGAGCAGAGAAGACTGATGTAGCAGAGCAGGAGCAGAGAAGACTGATGTAGCAGAGCAGGAGCAGAGAAGACTGATGTAGCAGAGCAGGAGCAGAGAAGACTGATGTAGCAGAGCAGGAGCAGAGAAGACTGATGTAGCAGAGCAGGAGCAGAGAAGACTGATGTAGCAGAGCAGGAGCAGAGAAAACTGATGGAGCAGAGAAGACTGATGTAGCAGAGAATTAACATTGAAGACTGATGCAGCAGAACTGGACTAGTGGTGGCACTGGTGATTCAGTATCGCAGAGCTGGGACAGCAGGACTATAGTGGAAATGTATGTGGAGGTAATACCTGGTAGATTTGCTGATGGCCAATACCGTGGACTTTGCACCATTTGGTGGTGATTTTGCTGCTGGATAACACAGGACATCTGTATACGGATCTCCCCCTCCAGCACCCACCGTGTGGAAAATCTCCTCATAACCAACTCCAGCTCAAATTAGCTAATTCAGTGCAGGTAATGCAGGCAAAAAATACACATTAATAGCCGGATTACAGTGTACTCACGCTGGGAATTGGCTCGAGATGGAGAAGATAAAAAAAATCCTGAACAGAAACAGCTTAAACATCTGGGGAAACGGCTGCGGCCGTGAGTTTCCATGGCCCATCATCCACCCGTGGATCCGTGACTCACGCGCTTGGCTCCAGAACAAAGATCTACAACTGGAAGCTTTTTCATCCATCTTTTATTTTTCTTTTTGTATTTTTTTACATTATATATAATTTCTTATTTATTTACTGTCTTTAAGTATTTTTATTGTATCCTCTCGTATATTGTTTCTGGCCAATGTTTTTCTTTCTTTTCACTATCTGTATTTTTGTTTTATCTTTTTAATTATTTTATTATTATATCTTTTGACATAGAACATTTTACTTATTGTATATTAATAGCTTTGTTTTTTATTTTATTCTTTTTTTAATATTTTTTTTTATTACAGTTTTGTTTGTGTTTTCTTTTTCATTATTAGTAAATATTTTATATATATATATATATATATATATATATATATATATATATATATATATATATATATATATATATATAAAAATATATTTTATTTACTTTTGTTTACAAATATTTTTTTTGTGGCCAGTGTTTCCTTTTCTTTTCACTATCTGTATTCTTGGTTTTTTTTTCTTCGTTTTAATTATTTTATTATTATTACATCTTTTGACATAGAAAGTTTTACTTATTGTATATCTTTGTTTTTTTATTTTATAATTTTATTCTTTTTTTAATATTTTTTTTATTAAATTAGTTTATTTGTGTTTTTCTTATCTATTAGTAAATATTTTAATATTTTTTTATCAAATTATTTTTTTTTTTTGCTATTTGTGTTTTTCTTTTCTATTAGTAAATATTATGCTTTTATGTTGTTTTTTTTAATGTTTTTTTTGTTTACAGTATTTCTTAGAGGGCTTTGTTCTCCACAATAGCGGCCGGCGTAGGCGATGACTTCACCGGGGTAGGCTCCATTCTTCCCTACGCGATTCACTGCCCCAGTGGGGATCGCTGGAGAGTTATGTCGTTATTGGGCCCCTTTCCAACATCTTGGATTATTTTACTTCATTGCCTAATTTGATTTGCTGGTTCACAAGTTCCTTCCCTGCACGTGACCCGTCCTATTAAACCCTGCGAGGCAGTGGTAGAAACATCTCATGTTTTTTTTTCTATGATCCCAATGGTCTTTTTTTTTTTTTTTTTACTTTTTTTTTGCCCCTAACCCTGAAATGGGGCTGTGAAAATGTAGCAGGAGTTGAAAAGTCACACACATCAAGGTTAATGAGCTTCCTCGGCGAGGCAGCTGCGAGCTGCGGGGCGCCATTAAAGCTCTAGGTGTGCGGAGATGTCAAGTGACACTTTTACTGAGCAACGTCCTGTTAGTTCATGGAGCAAACTGCGCGGTTTGGACGGTGGAAATTGTGCGCAGAGACCTCTGCTGCGGCCCAGTTTCTCGGGGGCTTTGATCTACATCTTGCATGTGTTACTTGGGTGGAGGGGATCAGCCGCTTCTATTCAATGGGGCATATGTTTATTCACGTCTTTCTTATTTTATATTAACCCTTGCTAGTCTTGCGCGTCATACTTCAATTCTTCTCCTGTGCAAAATCTGTACCAGACCGAATGCCCTGTGCTATTATAAAAATAGTGGTTGAGGAAGATGCCCCCATAGATCCCAGGGACTGGCCCCCATAGATCCCAGGGCCCGGCCCTCCTAAGATCCCAGGGCCCGGACCCCCTAAGATTCCAGGGCATGGACCCCCTAAGATCCCAGGGCACGGACCCCCTAAGATCCCAGGTCACGGACCGCCTAAGATCCCAGGGCCCGCAACCCCTAAGTTCCCAGGGCCCGCAACCCCTAAGATCCCAGGGCCCGCAACCCCTAAGATCCCAGGGCCCGCAACCCCTAAGATCCCAGGGCCTGCAACCCCTAAGATCCCAGGGCCCGGAACCCCTAAGATCCCAGGGCCCGGCCCCCCTAAGATCCCAGGGACCGGCCCCCCTACATTCCTGGGACTGGCCCCCCTACATTCCAGGGACCGGCCCCCCTACATTCCAGGTACCGGCCCCCCTACATTCCAGGGACCGGCCATGACTTTATGCACTGGGCTGCACCCCTGCCGATAACTTTACTGAACTTTGCCCTTGTGCAATTTGTTTAGATAACCAATGTACATTCCTAGTGTAATACAATAAGACGTCTTGAAAATGAATCTATAATACCCCTTTAAGAAATTGTTTTTACAGGTAATTCATATGTACTGTATATGTGATGCAGAGGTCTGAATACAACTGCTCCTCTGTAGCTGCGCCCTCTGGAGGTTGAGAGTGCAATAGCTCACAGTTCTCCAAAATGTCTATCGCAATAATAGGGGGTGAAAAATGGGAATTAGATGTTGCTTTAAAGTTATAAAGTGCTTATCCATGCAGCGGTTCTCTTTCCACCCAGCTTTCCCAAAATCTCCATCCCCGTGATTACTGCTCCTCAGAGCTAGCCAGATTCCCTGGCTTGGCAGATATTTGGCAGCGCTCACCTCTGGTACCAGGTCTCCGCTGACCTTTCCAGCTATTATACAGTGAGTGCGAAGTGCTGAAAGGCGGCCGTCACTGCTGTTTATGTAACCAGGGTGGAGGAATGAGCTATGATAGGAGTGATGGGCAGGAGAGCCGAATCCCACAGTGATAATAGCAGATTCCTCCTAATACGGGGGCTGGCACAGCACCAAGTCCAGGCTCTGCAGCGAGGGGGGTCTGTATGGAAATAAACCCTACACTCCATATTGATGGGATAGAAGCAAGAAAAAGTTACTTAGAGTTGTTCCATAAACAATATCCACAGAGTAGGCGAAAAATAAATAGCGGGTGAAATAAGTATTGAACACGCCAACAATTTTCTAAGTATGAATATTTCTAAAGATGCTAATAGCATGAATTTCTCCCCAGTAATAACCCATCCAATCCACAAAGAAATCAAAGCATAGATGTCCATGAATAATGGGGAATAATGAGAAATGACACAGGAAAAATGTACTGAACACATGACGCATCTATAAGGGATAGGCAGGTTACCAGGTTCCACACCCCCCGTACCATATTTACTTAAATAAAGACGATAACCACGACTTTATTGCAGGAATGGCCACAGCTTTATTTTACCGTATATATGTATACCAAACTCGTGGCTCAAACATGCCACCCATTGTTAAACATAACCTTATAACCAAAACCACCGATAGATCCATCCGAGAGGGAAACCATCATTCTTAACCCCCCGGCCGTAACCTCCAACCGGCCCAGAGGACCACCTCGGCCGTGACCAACCGGCCCGAGGTGAGGGGTAACAATGTTCCATCGTTAATTACCCCCACCCAGAACCTGCAGGACCTCCGCGCACAAGTTCCCATCCACTCCGAAGCCACTCCCCTTGAGCGACTTCGTACCAACAAACCGACTGTCGGTACTCCCAACCTCTCAGACGGACCTATCACCCCGCCACAGACCGGCCACGTGACACCTTACTTGGCCCGGGCCCTCCACACCCCCAGCGCTTGCTCCAGACCATCCTTCAATCCCAACATCCACAAATCTAAACCCACGTCCGTGAGATGGACCCCATCTCGCCTTAGGTACTGTTCCGTGGACTCCTCCAGTTCTCTGTGCCGCACCACCAAACCACCATTCCGCGCCACAAACCTGCCAATTGCCCGGTTTAATTTGCTCCGAGCCCTGTTGATACGGTCCACTGACCTACCAAAACGCCACTGCGACCGAGCTATGATATCCGACCACACAATAACAATGCCCGGGAACGCCCTCCACAAATATAACAGGTCCAACTTTATGTCCCTTTTTAATTCTCTCGCCGACCTTACTCCCAAATCATTCCCCCCCACATGTAAAATCAACACATCTGGGTCTCGATCCATGCGGCTATAATAAGCCACCTCTGGGCGCACTCTACCCCAGGTCATGCCCCGAATTCCAAGCCACTTTACTCGGGCTTCCGTCACCGCCACTCCAAGCTGCCGACCGTCGCGACGAACATTCGCCCGCAACGCTCCCCAATACACATAGGAGTGCCCGAGGATCCACACAAGGCATGGACCTACAAAATACAAAGACCACGAATAAAAACAGCAACAGAACAATAAAAAATTATCACATACCAGAATCAAAATGCAAACAAGGAATCCCCCACCCTCGAACCATCACCTTACCAAGTGAGGCCTAATGTACAAGCGAAACCTGGAAGACTCCCACCTCCCAATCCGCCGGATACAATCCTCACTCAAACCCCACCTAGCGGCTTCCGTTGCCGCCCCAATCCGGAAGGAGTGAGACCCGTACTCACTTGGCTCCTCCCCCACTCGTGCTAAAGCCATCTTCAGCACCGCATTGAATTGGTAACGCGACAAAGCCAATCCGTCCGCATGCCTAAGGAAAACGCCGGGGTAACCACCGCGCACCCTTAAAACTCTGAAACTTGTACCACCGGGCACAACTGGTGCCCCGGTAAAGCAAACAATACTACTAAGCGCCCCCGGCCCCTCTGATCCATCTTTGAAAAACGAAGCCGACATTCCACTCTATCCTCCCCCAGCATTACATCCTCCATCAGCAAACCACCCATCGCTTGCTTAGTCGGGCTGACCAATTCACCAATGCGAAAGGCCCCAAAAACCGCCAATACAAAAGCTACCGAAAACAACACCCGCTCATAAGGAGACGAACACAACTCCCCTAAACACCCCACTAAACGAACCAACAATGGCAATGACACCGGCCGCCTCATGTCACGCGACTGGGCCCCTTTGCGAAAACCCTTCATTGCCTGCCGCACCAGAAAATCCTTAGTCGCGCCCGAACCCCTTGCATCTGAAACAAGAAGGCCAACGCCGCCAACTTGCAACCAATCACCGAAATGGACCGACCTGCCGAAAAGTCCCCACTAATTAACATCAGGACCCCCAACACTCGGCCCTTGTAACCCGACTCCATGAAGTCCCCTCTTTCCAACTCTGCCCATTCCTTCCACACCGCCTGATATCGGCACCAAGTAGCCTCAGACACCGATCTCCTAATTCCTTCAAATGCTATACCGATGCCAGGCCCCACAGCCATTCCGGGCAAGGTTCTCCATCCGCATCCGCTCCCGGCACCAGCGTCCTGAACCTGCAAAACTGAAACCGTGATAGCGCGTCAGCCACCTCGTTTCGAACCCCTGGCACATGCCGAGCCACCACGCAAATGTTTAACTCCAAGAAACGCAACACCAGATGCCTTAAATACCCCACAACCGGTGGGGATTTTGCCGACAGTGCATTGATGGAATGCACCACCGCCATGTTGTCACAATGCATGCAAACCCTTCTTCCGGAAAAAACGGGGCCCCACAACTCCACCGCCACAATAATGGGAAACAATTCCAGCAGCGCCAAATTCTTTACCAAACCTGTTTCCACCCAAAGCCGTGGCCACTTTCCCACACACCAGCGCGTCTGAAAAATTGCTCCAAAACCTGTCGCGCCAGCCGCATCAGTATACAATTCCAGCTGGCTATTGGACAATGCCTCGCTCATCCAAAGGGTCCGACCGTTGTACCGGTCCAAGAACTTCTCCCAAACCAACAAATCCCCCTTCATCACTTTGGTCACTCTGACAAAGTGATTTGGAGCTTTCACCCCCGCGGTTGCGCTCGCCAGTCTCCTATTAAATATCCGCCCCATCGGCATAATGCGACAAGCGAAATTCAATTTCCCGAGCACTGACTGCAAATCCCGCAACCGCACCTTCTTGGCCTGAGACAAAAACCGCACCGACGCCTTCAAATCCATAAGCTTCCCCTCCGGCAACCGGCATTCCATCGCCAGTGTATCAATTTCGATACCTAAGAAACATAAAGCCGTCACCGGCCCTTCCGTTTTTTCTTTTGCCAACGGAATACCTAGGCTCCGCGCGATCCGCTCTAACGTAAATAACAACAAGGAGCAAACCGAAGAGCCCGCCGGACCAACGCAAAAGAAATCATCCAAATAGTGAATCACTGAATGGACTCCTGCCACGTCTTTGACTACCCATTCCACAAAACTACTGAATGCCTCAAAATAAGCACACGAAATGGAACAGCCCATCGGCATTCAGCGATCCACATAGTAATCACCATCCCACATACACCCTAAGAGATGAAGGCTCTCTGGATGCACCGGGAGTAAACGAAAAGCTGCTTCTACATCCGTCTTTGCCATCAGGGCCCCCTGCCCCGCAACCCTTACCAACTCCAAGGCCTTATAGAACGATACATAACATATCGCCGAGAACTCTGGTGATAACCCATCATTCACCGACAGTCCCGCTGGATAAGATAAATGATGAATGAGCCGAAATTTGTTCGGCTCCTTCTTAGGTACCACCCCAAGGGGGGAAATCCTTAAGTTGGAGAATGGCGGGTCCTGGAATGGGCCCGCCATCCTCCCCAACTCCACCTCCTTCTGCAGCTTTTCCTTCACCACCTCCGGATGCTCTTTCGCGGACCTCAAATTCCCCGGGCGAAACACCGGCGCCTCAGATTCAAACGGAACCCGAAAACCCTCCGTAAAACCACATGCCAACAACTCTGCCGCCCGAACATCCGGGTATCTATTTAAATAGGGAAGCATCGCCTCTACCCTCACTGGCATCCTCCCTTTTTCCAGACCCCTCCCCCGCCTTTCCCTTTCCTTTCTTGAAGCACCTGGCCAAGGAGTGGGAACCTCCACATCCGGAACACTCATGTTTGAACCGACATGAGGCCCCAAACTTACACTGTCCCTCGTTATATAGCCAACAAGCCCCCTTTTTCTGTCCAGCCGGGGACCCGCCGCTCACACCCGGGCTCCCGGCACCCCCTCGAAAGGGCTGAGCCGGAGCCGTCATTAACCGCATCCACAAAGAAATATCCTTGTGACCCCACTGGACACCAGGCCGCAGAGCCTTCCGTTGCCGGAACTGCTCGTCATATCTTAACCACCCTAAACCGCTGTATACTCTATACGCCTCCCCTATCGCGTCCATATATCCAAATAGGGCGGAACAATGCTCCGGCTCCTTTTCCCCGATCACGCTGGCTAAGATCGCAAAGGCCTGTAGCCAATTAGTAAACGTCCTCGGGATCAACCTATACCTTCGTTTTTCTTCGTCCTCTTTCTCCTTTTTTGTATCACTGGGAAACAATTTACACATACTCCCCTTTCCAAATCTTTTCCCTCACCTCCTTTTTCAAATGGACCCCTAACTGACTTTCAAAACACACATAAATTTCACTCCGCGCCCTATCATCCAACCGCACAACCTCATCCTCCTTTTCTTTTTCCTTTTCCGCCTCCTTACTCGCACCCACGTCAGCCGCCCCACCGGCCGCCTGTCCCGCACCTACCGCCGAGGTAGGGTCCCGCGCCGCAACCTCGCGCACCGGCGCCTCTGTCTGCACCACCTCCGAGGGCCCCACCCACGCCCCCACCGGAGCCCCAGGCCCAATCCGACTAACCCGTTCCGCCGACAACCCCTGCAACACCCCCAAAAGCTGCCCCCAAAACTCTGGGCCCGGTAAACCAGACTGTCCGACCGCACTCGCCCCCTGCGTAACGCTTCCCGTGGAGGAACCCCCGCCCCCGCCCGCACTACCCACAGCATTAAACATTTCTGTCGTCCGCTCACCAGGCTGCCGTTGAACCGAAGTCGGCACAGCCGTGCCACGATCTTCCTGCTGCCGCTCCGTCCGACCTGCCGCTGCCATCGACCCTTCTTCCTCTCCGGAGTCCGAACTGCCGCTGCAGGCCACAGGGGGGGACCAGCGAGGGGACAGCCCGCACCTGGCGGCCGTCGACCCCCACGGTCACCGCACCCCGCTCCTCCGGGCGTCTCCTGCTGGACCTCAGTCTTTTGGCGCGACGTGGCGCCGTACCGCCGTCCATCCCTGACGGTCTCCGGTGTAACTGCTGCGCCGCTGCTGTGTCCTCCCCGCTCAGTGGGCTCCCTCCCTGCCGACTGCAGGAAAGCAGTCCTGCCTCTGACACGCTGGGAACCCCCCCCAGCACGATCATCGCCGGAGGGGACCCTAATCCGGGACCGCAGCAGGCACGCCGGGCCACCGTACTTCTCCCCTGCTCGTCTCTGTCTGCCGCCGCGCTCCACATCTGCTGCCCGTCCTGAGTCGCTCCCCTGCTGCCTGCAGGGAGTCTCCGCCGCTAATCCGGGACGCTGGGCTCCACCCCCGGCCTGCACATCACCGGGGGCTGCCGCAACTCTGGTCCGGGGCCTTGCAGGCCTCGGACCGGAAGTAGGCCTCACCGAAGCTCCGCCCACCTCCGATCCGCGGGATCTCTGGCGAGGATTCCTCCCGGCGGCCGGCAGCTCCACAGCAGCAGATGCGGGGCTCCCTTGTGCCGGAGGGTCCCCGAAGGGGCTCCTTGATCTCCTGCTCCCCCTCCCGCTGGGGGAGTAGCGCACCGGCGACCACCGAGCACGTAAGACAGGCCCGGGCACAGGAGCAGCAGGCATCACTGCTCCAGCACCGCAGACCGCCGCCAGCTGCTCCCGCAGCACGTCCACACCCAGGACCTCAGATGCCCCACGAACCAAGTCCATCAAAGCGGGCATGTCAGCCATCACAGGGGGATGCAGCATGGACGTCCTGGGGCACAAAGTTCACGGCGACGAAAGGGGAGGTAACATATTTTACACCCCCTTTATACCTCCTACTACACCCCCACACCTTCCTTGCTCTCCTCCAATCCCCCCTCCAGTACCATCCACCAATCCTATGCCCCCAGCTACCTCCCCCATCCTAACCAAAACCTTTAACTCCTTACTACCCTGCACCCTCCCGATCGTCATGGGCCTGTTCACCCCTATGGGGCTCACTGCCCTTCTTGAAGACAGAGAGGTGCAAAAGTCATCGAAAGTCCTGCCACCAGCTGAAATCTATCAGTAATTAGTAAGCAATTCTGACAGTGAATAATATCAGCTGGTTCAACTGATGGCCGTTAAAAAGGTGTCTTTATTAGCAAGGTGCCACACAAGAAACATCTCATAATGGGTAAAACCAGTGAGCTGTCTCAAGATCTTCACAACATTATTGCTGCAAAACATTCATGATAAACCGACCATAACTAGGTGCTCCATGCAAGATTTCAGACAGAGGAGTGAAAAGAATTATCAGAAGAGTTGTTCAAGAGCTGAGGACACCTGTGGAGGCTACAGAAAGAGCGAAAATAAGTAGGTACAATTTTTTTCCAACGTAAACAATAAGTAATGCACTCCCCCTCTATGGCCTATATGCACACTCCTGTATGCACGCTCATTACGCAGGACTCCGTTACGCAACAAAAGGCAGGTTCAGGAGCTTTTAAAGTTTACTCCACAATATTTAGACAAGTCTTTGATACTGGAGAATATAGTCTGGTATGAGGAGACCAAAACTGAACTCTTTAAAGGCCAAAAGGCAAATCACCCCAAAAACACCAACAGTGAAGTGTGGAGGTGGGGACATCATGGTGTGCGGCTATTTTTTAGCCGACGACACTGGAGAACTTCATATTATTGAAGGAAGGATGAATGGAGAAATGTACAGAGACATTCCTGATAAAAATCTGCTGCCGTTTACCAGGAGGATGAAGATGAAATGAGGGAGGACATTTCAGCAGACAATGACCCCAAACACACGGCCAAGGAGACTCCCAACTGGATTCAGAGACAGAAAATAAATCTGCTAGACTGGCCGAGCCGATCACCGAGCCGATCACCGGAGCTGAATCCAAGAGAACATATATGGAAGGAACTAAAGCTCAGAGGTCATAGAAGGAGCCGGGACCTGCAGGAAGTGAGGAGTGTGCGCGGAAGAGTGGGCCAAAATCCACCTGAGCAATGCAGGTGACTAGTGTCTCCATACAGGAGGCGTCTGGAGGCTTCATCACCAGCAAAGGCTTTTATACAAAGTATTAATTACATTTCAATAAAATTATTATTAATATTATTATTTATTATTATGGCGCCATCAATTCCATGGTGCTTTACATGTGAAAGGGGTATACATAATAGGGACAAGTGCAATATTCATAAACATTACAAGGCACAGACTGGTACAGGAGGATAGAGGTCCCTGCCTGCGAGGGCTCACAGTCTACAGGAGGATAGAGGTCCCTGCCCGCGAGGGCTCACAGTCTACGAGGGATAGGTGAGGATACAGTAGGTTACGGTAGAGCTGGTTGTGCGGCGCTGTATCGGACTGAGGGTTACGGCAGGTTGTAGGCTTGTCGGAAGAGGTGGGTCTTCAGGTTCCTTTTGAAGCTTGTCAAGGTAGGGGAGAGTCTGATGTGTTGTGGCAGAGCATAATGTTTTCAATACCTTTTTCTTGTGTCATTTCTCATTATTACACATCACTACATTTATGGACATCTACGGTTCTGTCTTTGCCTGTGTGGATTGGATGGGAGGTTACTGACATCTGGTGAGACAGTCATGTGAATTGCAGCTTTAGAAATATAATTACTTATAAAACTGGTGACGTGTTCAATATTTCTTTCACCCGCTGTGTGATCTCTGGGATCTGACCATTGGTGGGCACAGACAGAAGAGGTCCCTGTGTAAGAACAATATATGATCGTGAGTAGTGGGGGTCCCAAAGTGATTCCAAAACATCCCAAAGCCACATGCTGCCCCCTCTTCTGGGTACCCGTCCCTTTATTGAGGCCTCGTCCTTCAGTCTATGCTCAGCACTGTCCTGATAATCTATTCTTATTCATCTACAGATTAGTTACTTTTAGTATCTAATAATTATTTCTTTACGAGCGTCACGGTGGCTCAGTGGTTAGCACTGCAGTCTTGTGGTGGCTCAGTGGTTAGCACCGCAGCCTTGCAGCGCTGGGGCCCTGGGTTCAAATCCCACCGAGGACACCATCTGCAAGGAGTTTGTATGTTCTCCCCGTGTTTGCGTGGGTTTCCTCCGGGTTCTCCGGTTTCCTCCCACACTCCAAAGACATACAGATAGGGACTCTAGATTGTGAGTCCCAATGGGGACAGTGTTGCGATTGTACTGTATGTAAAAGCGCTGTGGAATTAACAGCGCAATATAAATGAATAAATATTATTATTATTACTGTAATGTAAACTGCTCATTAAGCACCGATGTCCTATTGAGCTTATGCTGATTCACCATCAACCTGCAGTGTAAAGCATGGAGGACAGAACAGCAGCCTGAGCCTCTGAAAAGACTTGAGAGTATTTCATATCAGCTTAGAGCCTTTAGACAGCAAATCCCTGTTCTATTACGTCAGATATGTCACTGCTGAGAATGACAATTCTCCGTTTGAAGTGAGGAGGATTTAAAGTGATAGCGCCCTCACAGTGCTGGTCCATCACCTCGCTGTCATCGATCATTGTCGGCCCCTATCAGACATCAATGTGTTTAGGGGTGAGGGGCTCATTCAGGCTTGAAGGCGTCTTGTCTGAGATGAAGTTTATTGTATTTGATCACTTTTGCACTTTTGTTTATGAGGGCGTCTGACAGTCAGAAGTCAGTGGGGCGAGCAGCAATAATAGGGGGCAAATGATGAGGACCCCTATGAGCCCCCCATCCCTGCTTCTAATGATGCCCATGATTGCCTCATGTCAGGGACTTGGGATTTTTTTCATTTGCTGCTGAATCCTTGTGAAATGAAACATTTTGAAACTTTTTAATATTCTGTATTTTAGTAACTGATTTCCATAACTCTGCTTGCTGTCATTAAATGGAAATATTCACATTGGGAATGTAAAGACCTGAAAAGTCCTAATACTTCTCAATAATGATTTGTGCATCTAGAAAATCCTGAACCTAAATAATAGTCTGGTCTTAAGGCCGAAACATTCTGAACTGATACATTGTAACAAGTTATCAGAGAGAAATCTGAGCTGCTGATCTGTAGCGCTGAGAATTTTCCAGATTGGATAAAATTGGAACAAATCCTCAGCTGTGAGAAGAATTAGGTCTGTACAAGTTGTCACAGTCCTGATCCGGACATGGGCTCTTTCTGGAGATTCTCCTGATCGTAGTCAGTGCAATCTGTTCAGAGCTCGCTGAGCGTTCCCTCCGCGCCGCAGTGACTCATCGCGCCATAATGGCTTCTACGTTTCATAATCCTGACCATAATTACTGTGCAACTAAATTGAGTTGATCTTTTTACTTCCTAAAAGAATAAAATCTCAGATGGAATCTCCCCATGGCAGAGGCCAAGATCCTGTGCAGATATAATCTGGTGTATATCCAGATATCCATGTATTTACAAGATGAGTCAGAAGAGGAAGGAATGACCACACTGTAATATCCAGCTTCAGTTCATTATAGTATTTTTCTTCTTGTACATAGGGGCAGTATTATAGTAGTTATATTCTTGTACATAGGAGCAGTATTATAGTAGTTATATTCTTGTATATAGGGGCAGTATTATAGTAGTTATATTCTTGTACATAGGAGCAGTATTATAGTAGTTATATTCTTGTACATAGGGAGCAGTATTATAGTAGTTATATTCTTGTACTTAGCGGCAGTATTATAGTAGTTATATTCTTGTACATAGGGGGCAGTATTATAGTAGTTATATTCTTGTACATAGGGGGCAGTATTATAGTAGTTATATTCTTGTATATAGGGGCAGTATTATAGTAGTTATATTCTTGTACATAGGGGCAGTATTATAGTAGATATATTCCTGTACATAGGGGGCAGTATTATAGTAGTTATATTCTTGTACATAGGGGGCAGTATTATAGTAGATATATTCCTCTACATAGGAGCAGTATTATAGTAGTTATATTCTTGTACATAGGGGCAGTATTTTAGTAGTTATATTCCTGTACATAGGGGCAGTATTATAGTAGTTATATTCTTGTACATAGGGGCAGTATTATAGTAGTTATATTCTTGTACATAGGGGCAGTATTATAGTAGTTATATTCTTGTACATAGGGAGCAGTATTATAGTAGTTATATTCTTGTACATAGGAGCAGTATTATAGTAGTTATATTCTTGTACATAGGGGGCAGTATTATAGTAGTTATATTCTTGTACATAGGGGGCAGTATTATAGTAGTTATATTCCTGTACATAGAGAACAGTATTATAGTAGTTATATTCTTGTACATAGGGGCAGTATTATAGTAGTTATATTCTTGCACATAGGGGGCAGTATTATAGTAGTTATATTCTTGCACATAGGGGCAGTATTATAGTAGTTATATTCTTGTATATAGGAGCAGTATTATAGTAGTTATATTCTTGTACATAGGAGCAGTATTATAGTAGTTATATTCTTGTACATAGGGGCAGTATTATAGTAGTTATATTCTTGTACATAGGGGCAGTATTATAGTAGTTATATTCTTGTACATAGGGGGCAGTATTATAGTAGTTATATTCTTGTACATAGGGAGCAGTATTATAGTAGTTATATTCTTGTACATAGGAGCAGTATTATAGTAGTTATATTCTTGTACATAGGGGGCAGTATTATAGTAGTTATATTCTTGTACATAGGGGGCAGTATTATAGTAGTTATATTCCTGTATATAGAGAACAGTATTATAGTAGTTATATTCTTGTACATAGGGGCAGTATTGTAGTTATATTCTTGTACATAAGGAATATCATTATAATATGTATTTCCTATGACTCGAGTTACTTAGCCTCATTTTCTGGACTGTTCCTAGTATCTAATGTGTTGAGCATTTGTATTTAGGTGTCTGTTAAAAGTAATTGTCTTTATGATAATGTTTGGTTGCGCTGATGTGTTGTCGCCTGTAATGGTGTAATTAGACGGTAATTTCTTTTTACAGCTGTGTGTAATGAGGCTTCGGTCATTCACTGAGAATAAACCTCTATTGACACATCTGGTTGTTAAAGTCTCAGTTTAGTTATAATATGGAATCAATATAAACATTTTGCCTCGCTGTTTGTTCTTATACGGTTCGGTCGAACAGTAAAACGGAAGCAGCTAAATTGGCTCCAAATCAGAGGATGTTATATCCCAGGGAATTAGCAGCCGCTGTGACACCAGCTTAAAGCTGCAGTATTTGCATTCATTGTATTCGGTGCACTGCAAACAAAGTTTTGGTTGATACATGGAAACTGTCTACAAATAGGATAGCTTTTTTTTGTTCAAACTTTATTTTTATTATACTTATACTCTGCATAACTTTTTATCACCTGCCGCCTATTGTGAATGTATATTAATAAACAGAGAATGAGCATTTAGGGGTTAATGAGCTAATCAGAGCTGATCTGGGCACCATTCAATCATAATTGTAAAATGCAGATCTGATCAGTCGTGTGCAGCGTGATGATAACTTCCATGTAGAACAATTTTCTAAAACTGCACTGAAAAAGTTTGGACACACTTTCTCACCTCTAGAACAACTGTTAAGAGGAGACTTTGTGCATCAGCCTTCATGGTAAAATAGCTGCTAGGAAACCACTGCTAAGGACAGGCAACAAGCAGAAGAGACTTGTTTGGGCTAAAGAACACAAGGAATGGACATTAGACCAGTGGAAATCTGTGCTTTGCTCTGATGAGACCAAATTTGAGATCTTTGGATCCAACCACCGTGTCTTTGTAGAAAAGGTGAATGGATGGACTCTACATGGCTGGTTCCCACCGTGAAGCATGGAGGAGGAGGTGTGATGGTGGGGGGGGGGGGGGGCTTTGCTGGTGACACTGTTGGGGATTTATTCAAAATTGAAGGCATACAGAACCAGCATGCCTAACACAGCATCTTGCAGCGGCGTGCTATTCCATCCGGTTTGCGTTTAGTTGGACCATCATTTATTTTTCAACAGGACAATGACCCCAAACAGACCTCCAGGCTGTGTAAGGGCTATTTGACTAAAGGGGGCTTTACACGCTGCGACATCGCTAATGCGCAGTCGTTGGGGTCACGGAATTTGTGACGCACATCCGGCCGCATTAGCGATGTTGCTGCGTTGGACACCGAAGAGCGATTTTGCATCGTTGCAAAAACGTGCAAAATCGCTCATCGGTGACATGGGGGTCCATTCTCGATTATCGTTACTGCAGCAGTAATGATGTAGTTCGTCGCTCCTGCGGCAGCACACATCGCTATGTGTGACGCCGCAGGAACGAGGAAGCTCTCCTTACCTGCCTCCCGGCTGCTATGAGGAAGGAAGGAGGTGGGCGGGATGTTACGTCCTGCTTAGCTCCGCCCCTCCGCTGCTATTGGGCGGCCGCTCAGTGACGTCGCTGTGATGCCGCACAGACCGCCCCCCTTAGAAAGGAGGCGGTTCGCCGGTCACAGCGACGTCGCCGGGCAGGTAAGTATGTGTGACGGGTCTGGGCGATGTTGTGCGGCACAGGCAGCGATTTGCCCGTGTCGCGCAACAGATGGGGGCGGGTACCCACACTAGCGATATCTGGACCGATATCGCAGTGTGTAAAGTAGCCTTAAGAAGGAGAGTGATGGGGTGCTACGCCAGATGACCTAGCCTCCAAAGTCACAAGACCTGAACCCAATCGAGAGGGTTTGGAGTGAGCTGGACCGCAGAGTGAAGGCAAAAGAGCCAACAAGTGCTAAGCATCTCTGGGAACTCCTTCAAGACTGTTGGAAGACCATTTCCGGTGACTACCTCTTGAAGCTCATCAAGAGAATGCCAAGAGTGTGCAAAGCAGTAATCAAAGCAAAAGGCGGCTACTTTGAAGAGCCTAGAATAGAAGACATATTTTCAGTTGTTTCACACTTTTTTAAGTATTTCATTCCACATGTGATAATTCATAGTTTTGATGCCTTCAATGTAAATCTACAATTTTCAGTCATGAAAATAAAGAAAACTCTTTGAAAATGAGGTGTGTCCAAACTTTTTGTCTGTACTGTGTGTGTGTGTATGTGTGTGTGTGTATGTATGTATATATATATATATTATATATTATATATTACATATTACAAAACCTCTGGATTTTATTTTTTCTGACTTCACAGCCAATGTCAGTCTAAGCTTTATGGGATTGAATTTACAGGGAACATCTGGGCCGTATTAATGAGTATCGTGTTTCTTTAGGATTCGTCCGTCGAGGTTCCGTGTTGAGCAATCATACATCATCTTCTAATCCATCTGGAAAATCAGAGCACATTAAGGGCCTTGAAAAATATTCATACCCTGTAAACTTTTTCACAGTTTTTCACGTTACACCCATAAACCTAAATGTACATTATTGGGATTTGATGTGATCGCAACAATAAGTGCAAATATTTGTGAAGTGTAAAGGAAATGACACCGGGTGTTCTAAATATTTTAAAAATATAAATCTGAAATTTGTAACGTGCAGTACTTTGTAGGACCACCTTTCTCTGTCTTGCATTTGTATTCATGCCCCCGATCAGTACTTTGTAGGACCACCTTTCTCTGTCTTGCATTTGTATTCATGCCCCCGATCAGTACTTTGTAGGACCACCTTTTTCTGTCTTGCATTTGTATTCATCCCCCTGATCAGTACTTTGTAGGATCACCTTTCTCTGTCTTGCATTTGTATTCATCCCCCCCCCCCGATCAGTAATTTGTAAGACCACCTTTCTCTGTCTTGAATGTGTATTCATCCCCCCTGATCAGTACTTTGTAGGACCACCTTTTTCTGTCCTGCATTTGTATTCATCCCTCCCGATCATTAATTTGTAGGACCACCTTTCTCTGTCTTGCATTTGTATTCACCCCCCCCCCCGATCAGTAATTTGTAAGACCACCTTTCTCTGTCTTGAATGTGCATTCATCCCCCCTGATCAGCACTTTGTAGGACCACCTTTCTCTGTCTTGCATTTGTATTCATCCCCTCGATCAGTACTTTGTAGGACCACCTTTTTCTGTCTTGCATTTGTATTCATCCCCCCGATCAGTAATTTGTAGGACCACCTTTCTCTGTCTTGCATTTGTATTCACCCCCCCCGATCAGTAATTTGTAGGACCACCTTTCTCTGTCTTGCATTTGTATTCAGCCCCCCTGATCAGCACTTTGTAGGACCACCTTTTTCTGTCTTGCATTTGTATTCATCCCCCCGACCAGCACTTTGTAGGATCACCTTTCTCTGTCTTGCATTTGTATTCAACCCCCTGATCAGTACTTTGTAGGACCACCTTTTTCTGTCTTGCATTTGTATTCATCCCCCCTATCAGTAATTTGTAGGACCACCTTTCTCTGTCTTGCATTTGTATTCATCCCCCCTGATCAGCACTTTGTAGGACCACCTTTCTCTGTCTTGCATTTGTATTCATCCCCCCGATCAGTACTTTGTAGGACCACCTTTTTCTGTCTTGCATTTGTATTCATCCCCCCGATCAGTAATTTGTAGGACCACCTTTCTCTGTCTTGCATTTGTATTCACCCCCCCCGATCAGTAATTTGTAGGACCACCCTTCTCTGTCTTGAATGTGTATTCATCCCCCCTGATCAGTACTTTGTAGGACCACCTTTTTCTGTCTTGCACTTGTATTCATCCCCCCGATCAGTACTTTTTAGGACCACCTTTCTCTGTCTTGCATTTGTATTCATCCCCCCGACCAGCACTTTGTAGGATCACCTTTTTCTGTCTTGCATTTGTATTCATCCCACCGATCAGTAATTTGTAGGACCACCTTTCTCTGTCTTGCATTTGTATTCATCCCCCCTGATCAGCACTTTGTAGGACCACCTTTCTCTGTCTTGCATGTGTATTCATCCCCCCTGATCAGTACTTTGTAGGACCACCTTTTTCTGTCTTGAATGTGTATTCATCCCCCCTGATCAGTACTTTGTAGGACCACCTTTCTCTGTCTTGCATTTGTATTCATCCCCCCTGATCAGCACTTTGTAGGACCACCTTTCTCTCTGTTTTGGGGTGGGTCTCTCCAGCTTTGCTCATCTACAGGTGACATTTTCCTCTTCTTCTCTTGCTCAGTGAGATTGGATGGAGACGTCTGTGATCGGTGATTTTCCCGTCTTGTCACAGATTCTCGGTGGATTTGGGTCTGGGCTGTGACTCGGCCGGTCACACACAGGAACAGGCTCAGATCTAAACTCTCCATTGTAGATCTGCAGGATGTTGAGGGTCGTTGTCCTGCTGGAAGGTGAAACTACGCTCCAGTATTGTCTTCTGCAGCCTGTAACAGGTTTTCCTCCGGGATTGCCCTGTATTTAGCTCCATCTTCCCGTCAACTCTGACCAGCTTCCCTGACCCTGCTGAAGGAGAGGCTCCCCAGAGCAGGATGCTGCCACCATGTGTGACGGTGGGGATGGTGTTGTCAGGGTGATGTGCAGGAAAAGTTTTCTGCAACACATAGTGTTTTGCATTTAGCCCAAAAAGTTCTACTTTGGTCTCTTTTGACCAAAGTCCCTTCCTCCACATCCTCGGTGTGTCCCCTACATTGCTTTTTGGAAACTGTAAATGGGACTTCTCATGGCTTCTTGCTTTCAAAAATGTTTTTTCTTGCCTCTATTCCATAAAGGTTATTTTTGTGGAATATATGAGTATTAGTCATCCTGTGGACACATTCTGCCCCTGTGCTGTGATCTCTGTGGTTCCTCCAGTGACCATGGGCTTCACGACTGCTTTTCTCTTTAGTACGCTCCTTGGGATGTCACTTTTGGTGAATGGCCGTATCTTGTAGGTGTGCAGTTGTGACATACTCCTTATGTGTTTGGATGGTGGACTAAACAGTGCTCTGTGAGATGTTCAGAGCTTGGGATATTTTTTCTTTATAACCTAACCCTGCTTTACTCTTCTCCACAACTTTATCCCTGACCTGTCTGGTGGGATCCTTGGTTTTCTTGATACTGTTTGGTCACCATTTTGAACAGTTTTGTGGTCGTTATATTCTTGCACATAGGGGGCAGTATTATAGTAGTTATATTCTTGTAAATAGGGGCAGTATTATAGTAGTTATATTCTTGTAAATAGGGGCAGTATTATAGTAGGTATATTCTTGTACATAGGGGCAGTATTATAGTAGTTATATTCTTGTACATAGGAGCAGTATTATAGTAGTTATATTCTTGTACATAGGGGAGCAGTATTATAGTGGTTATATTCTTGTACATAGCAGTATTATAGTAGTTATATTCTTGTACATAGGAGCAGTATTATAGTAGTTATATTCTTGTACATAGGAGCAGTGTTATAGTAGTTATATTCTTGTACATAGGAGCAGTATTATAGCAGTTATATTCTTGCACATAGGGGCAGTATTATAGTAGTTATATTCTTGTACATAGGAGCAGTATTATAGCAGTTATATTCTTGCACATAGGAGCAGTATTATAGTAGTTATATTCTTTTACATAGGAGCAATATTATAGCAGTTATATTCTTGCACATAGGAGCAGTATTATAGTAGTTATATTCTTGTACATAGGAGCAGTATTATAGCAGTTATATTCTTGCACATAGGGGCAGTATTATAGTAGTTATATTCTTGTACATAGGGAACAGTATTATAGTAGTTATATTCTTGTACATAGGGGGCAGTATTATAGTAGTTATATTCTTGTACATAGGGAACAGTATTATAGTAGTTATATTCTTGTACATAGGGGGCAGTATTATAGTAGATATATTCTTGTACATAGGGACAGTATTATAGTAGTTATAAGATCTTGTACATAGGGGGCAGTATTATAGTAGTTATATTCCTGTACATAGTGAGCAATATTATAGCAGTTATATTCCTGTACATAGGGGCAGTATTATAGTAGTTATATTCTTGTACATAGGGGGTAGTATTATAGCAGTTAAATTCCTGTACATAGGGGCAGTATTATAGTACTTATATTCTTGTACATAGGGCAGTATTATAGTAGTTATATTCTTGTACATAGGGGCCAGTATTATAGTAGTTATGTTCTTGTACATAGGGGGCAGTATTGTAGTAGTTATATTCTTGTACATAGGGAGCAGTATTATAGTAGTTATATTCTTGTACATAGGGGCAGTATTATAGTAGTTATATTCTTGTATATAGGGGCAGTATTATAGTAGTTATATTCTTGTACATAGGGAGCAGTATTATAGTAGTTATATTCTTGTACATAGGGGCAGTATTATAGTAGTTATATTCTTGTACATAGGAGCAGTATTATAGTAGTTATATTCTTGTATATAGGGGCAGTATTATAGTAGTTATATTCTTGTACATAGGGAGCAGTATTATAGTAGTTATATTCTTGTACATAGGGGCAGTATTATAGTAGTTATATTCTTGTACATAGGGGGCAGTATTGTAGTAGTTATATTCTTGTACATAGGGAGCAGTATTATAGTAGTTATATTCTTGTACATAGGGGCAGTATTATAGTAGTTATATTCTTGTATATAGGGGCAGTATTATAGTAGTTATATTCTTGTACATAGGGAGCAGTATTATAGTAGTTATATTCTTGTACATAGGGGCAGTATTATAGTAGTTATATTCTTGTACATAGGAGCAGTATTATAGTAGTTATATTCTTGTATATAGGGGCAGTATTATAGTAGTTATATTCTTGTACATAGGGAGCAGTATTATAGTAGTTATATTCTTGTACATAGGGGCAGTATTATAGTAGTTATATTCTTGTACATAGGGAGCAGTATTATAGTAGTTATATTCTTGTACATAGGGGCAGTATTATAGTAGTTATATTCTTGTACATAGGAGCAGTATTATAGTAGTTATATTCTTGTATATAGGGGCAGTATTATAGTAGTTATAGTCTTGTACATAGGGAGCAGTATTATAGTAGTTATATTCTTGTACATAGGGGCAGTATTATAGTAGTTATATTCTTGTATATAGGGGGCAGTATTATAGTAGTTATATTCTTGTACATAGGGGCAGTATTATAGTAGTTATATTCTTGTACATAGGGGCAGTATTATAGTAGTTATATTCTTGTACATAGGGGGCAGTATTATAGTAGTTATATTCTTTGTTCATAGTGGGTTAGTATGGAGAGTGTCTTATTATAATAATGTAATGGATTTATGTAAAGTCCTATGAATATCTGCTGATCCTTTAACCTCAGATGAGTCTCTATTAGAAGCGCCGCTCTAGATCATGTTATCTTTGTGTTTTCTTTTCATGCGGTTTCTTTTTTGTGTGTGATATTTCCACTGTCCACTGCTCTCAGAAGTTCAAACAAAGTGGATCTGATTCCTAAAAACTTGTGTCCATTGTGCATTTAAAGACACTGAAGAACTCTGCAGTTTCGGGGTCATTTTTTGCCCATATACTTTCACGTGGAGCCTGTATAAATGCATGTAAAATTCTGGGTGTTTTTTAGTGTGTTTTTTTTTTAAGTAGCAATGTATTTTTAATGCCAAAATTTTGCAACTCCAAACATAACTATCTATTTACTGCATTTTTGTGCAATCAACCTCTACCCCCCCCATGGCTGCAGATCTTTTTTCAGCGAGGGCTTTCCCAGTTCAGCTGGGATCCAGATGTCATTAATAAAGGAAATCAGAACCAGAGCACTTGGGTGGTCGCAGACAGGACAGCGGAAGGGGGATAGCTTTTGGGGGGAAGACAGGTCAGTTCCTCCTTTTCTCTTTTCCTATGAATCCTTCAGTGTTTGGCGCAGTTTTATAGAGTAAAAGTAAAGCCATGCAGGCTGAGACGATGCCACCCAGCGGCGGGCACCTCACAAGCCCACCATCGTTAACCAGTCCTCTGCTGGTGGACAGTGGCTGCTCACTCAGTGCTATGCAGGGTTTGCATTTTAATCCTTCACTTTTTTAAGATCTCTGCTTGCTTTCAGTGAATAGATGCTTCCTTGTTGATATCTAGATGTTGGACGCCAGTGATACCGTTCACAGCTGTTACAATTGTATCCAGTCCAGACAATGATTTGTAATGTAAACATTCTGGAATCCAGACTGATACAGTGTGTCTGCGCTGATACATTATATCATACAATTTTAATGTGTTTTCCTCTGAGGTTGGGAAGTTTAGTCACTATAAATCCTTTTCTATTCTACCATTCATCATTCTTTTTAGCAATAACGTCCATTACTATTTTTAGCCATTTCCAAGTTTTGGGGTTAATCTGGGGACAGCCAATATTGCCTCATACTGATCCCACCGGGGATTCCTCATTATCATCCCAGCAGCGGCTCTTAGTGTATAAACTGCAAGTTTTTCCTACTTTACTGAAAGTTGCTCAGAAACCCGAGACCTTCCTGTAGTAATGATGATGATGATAATAATAATAATAATTAATATTTTTATTATTACCATGAACTTATGTTTGGCCTTTAGATTTAGGACTGTTCTATAGAAAGGAGTTTGCTGCCATCTGCTGGCCATTCTGAGAACAGCATGTGCAGTGCTTTCATATACTCTGTGCAGCCATGTATAGAGAATACCAGACCTGAGTTGCAGTGTAAGCTGGTTCTCATGAGATGATATTGCATAAGTTTTCACATATAACAGTGCTAAAGTCTGCATACATAAATGTTTAATTCCGGTAGCAATCAATAGTCACCTTTTATGTAAATATATTGCATTTCATTGTTGACTGTGAGCCCTCGCGGGCAGGGTCCTCTCTCCTCCTGTAGACTGTGAGCCCTCGCGGGCAGGGTCCTCTCTCCTCCTGTAGACTGTGAGCCCTCGCAGGCAGGGTCCTCTCTCCTCCTGTAGACTGTGAGCCCTCGCGGGCAGGGTCCTCTCTCCTCCTGTAGACTGTGAGCCCTCGCGGGCAGGGTCCTCTCTCCTCCTGTAGACTGTGAGCCCTCGCGGGCAGGGTCCTCTCTCCTCCTGTAGACTGTGAGCCCTCGCGGGCAGGGTCCTCTCTCCTCCTGTAGACTGTGAGCCCTCGCGGGCAGGGTCCTCTCTCTTCCTGTAGACTGTGAGCCCTCGCGGGCAGGGTCCTCTCTCCTCCTGTAGACTGTGAGCCCTCGCAGGCAGGGTCCTCTCTCCTCCTGTAGATTGTGAGCCCTCGCAGACAGGGTCCTCTCTCTTCCTGTAGACTGTGAGCCCTCGCAGGCAGGGTCCTCTCTCCTCCTGTAGACTGTGATCCCTCGCGGGCAGGGTCCTCTCTCCTCCTGTAGACTGTGATCCCTCGCGGGCAGGGTCCTCTCTCCTCCTGTAGACTGTGATCCCTCGCGGGCAGGGTCCTCTCTCCTCCTGTAGACTGTGAGCCCTCGCGGGCAGGGTCCTCTCTCCTCCTGTAGACTGTGAGCCCTCGCGGGCAGGGTCCTCTCTCCTCCTGTAGATTGTGAGCCCTCGCAGACAGGGTCCTCTCTCTTCCTGTAGACTGTGAGCCCTCGCAGGCAGGGTCCTCTTTCCTCCTGTAGACTGTGAGCCCTCGCAGGCAGGGTCCTCTCTCCTCCTGTAGACTGTGAGCCCTCGCGGGCAGGGTCCTCTCTCCTCCTGTACCAGTCTGTGCCTTGTATTGTTTATGATTATTGTACTTGTCCCTATTATATATAACCCTTTCACATGTAAAGCGCCATGGAATTGATGGCGCCATAATAATAAATAATAATTTCATTGCCTTGTCATCTGTTAGTGAGATACAACAGTATGGCTATAATGAGCACTACACGTCCTGCGTCCGCCGCTGGGCTGCATTGTAGTAGATGTAGTGTGCACACCAGGAATGAGTAATGACCTCCATCTTTCATTGCTGGACTAATGCAGTCATATAGTGAGGCTATGTGCGCACTTTGCTTTTTACCTGCTTTTTTGCTGCTTTTTCAACTGCAGCGTTTAATGCCAAAATGGTTGTGTTCTGCTTTTCAAGCAAAGTCTATGGGAATTTGGTTTTCTTGTCCGCACTATGCAGTTCAAACTGCAGCCTTTTTGTTGCAGAACTTTGGTCAAAAACTCAGCTTTGCAGGGCAAAACCCAAATGGCAAAAACAAAAACATGACAATTGTTTTTGCCATTTGGGTTTTGCCCTGCAAAGCTGAGTTTTTGACCAAAGTTCTGCAACAAAAAGGCTGCAGTTTGAGCTGCAAAGTGCGGACAAGAAAACCAAATTCCCATAGACTTTGCTAGAAAGCAGAACACAACCATTTTGGCATTAAACTCTGCAGTTGAAAAAGCAGGTAAAAAGCAGGTAAAAAGCAGGTAAAAAGCAAAGTGCGCACATAGCCTAACAGTGATTAGTAGAATTGTGATTGCAGCTCTGGCTGTGACTGGAGGGCTATGCATGGTTTAGCTCTGAGCCCGTGCTGATTGACTTGCAGGTGCTGGATTCCTCGGATGATGCTGATATTTTAGCTTTCTGTATGTAATCTGTTTGACATACTGTATGTAATATAAATATTGACCTGATGTCTTGTTTTCCAGCCTGAGGATCTGGATGCACAGAACTGTCACACATTCAAAGTAAAGAACTTCAAGAAGGTGAAATCCTGCAGCGTGTGTAAGCAGGCCATCACCCGGGAGGGCAGCGCTTGTCGAGGTGAGTGCAACTTTCTGCCCTTTCCAAAAACTTTAACCAATTTATCTAGCATTTAACAAAACGCTTTCTTGAGTAAAGAGCTCCACACCTGTCCTCGTCCTACGTGTGATAACGCAGCTCAGCCTCGTTCACTTCCATGGAGCTAAGGCTACTTTCACACATCCGGCTTGAGTTGTGCGGCTCAATCCGGCTGTGCAAGCTATGCAACGGATGCGGTGAAAACACCGCATCCTTTGCATAAGTTTTTCCCATGCGGCCCGCCGGTTTTTGCCGCTTGCGGCATGCTACTGAGCATGCGCAGTGGCAAAAACCGCATGCGGCGGCCGAATGCGGTATTTGCCGCATCGCACCGCATCCGGCCGCCATAGGCTTGCATTGAGAGATGCGCCGCATCGGCCGAATGCGGCGCGATGCAGTTTTTTTTGCCGCACGAAAAAACGTGCCAGGCAACGTTCCATCCGGCCGCCGCATCGGCTAAATCTGCCGCATGCGGCAAAAACCGGATGGAACGCAAGGCCATGCGGCACAATGCGGCACTAATTAAAGTCTACGCAGGAAAATCGCAACCGGCAGCAAAAAAAACGGTTGCGATTTTCCTGCAAAGTGCCGGAGTGTGCCGCAGAAGAAAAACCGGAGGTGTGAAAGTACCCTAAGCTGCAATATCAGACACTGCACATTAATCCTCTGACCTTCAGTCCTGTGGATTCTGCAGCAGCTGTGTCACATTTTCATTCCAGATCATGGTTGTGGGATTCACAACCCTTCAAGGTGAGCAAATCTGATGTTTACTATCAAAGTTATATCAGGCAAGACAGTATTGCATTTGTATTTCTCAAGAAAGCAGAAGCGTAAGTGTACTCCTGAACCCCAGGAATCATTGAGGAAACACAGCGAGCTCTGCTACATCATACGATGCAATGTTGTAAGAATGCTGCTAGGTCTTCATACATTAGGCTGGCGGAGGAACAACGGTAATCCCCAAAGTCCTGGATTTAATGGATATTCTGTCTGTCTATGTAACTCTCTTCATTTTCAGCATCTCTGAAAAAATTTCTGCAAACATTCATTGGCTGAACACCTGTAGAGACGGAATATTCTCACCGCGGAGGGATTGCTACAAATGTATCTTGTGTAGAAAACCCGCTATGGAGCATGTACACCGACTGCACAGATCTGCCTCATCCTCGATACATTGTATCCCATGTACAGAACACTCTGATTATCTAGATTGTTGCATTGTATTAGGCTATGTGACCACGTGTGTGTGTGTGTATTGCATGCAGCTACGCTGCGTTCTGCACCGCAGCGTAACTGCATGCGTCCTGCGTCCCCAGCACAATCTATGAAGATTGTGCATAATCCATGCCCACGTAGCGTTTTAGAACGCAGCGATTTGCATGCTGCCAAATCGCTGCGTTGTAAAAAGCAACATGTCACGTCTTTTGTGCGCTTTGCATGCTGTCTCCATTCTGTCTATAGGGAGAGGCAGCATCCAGAGCGCACGAATTCTGCAGTCACCAAAGTTTCAGAACGGAGCTTTTCAGCTGCGCTCTGAAGCGGTCATGCAGTGACAAAATGCTGCGGTGCAGAGCGCACACACGTGGGCACATAGCCTTAGGCTGTGGGAAGTGTCAGCTCCATGGGTTTCTCATTGAAGAATCGGCCATTGACTGGAGAATTGAGCAGTCTCCCTGTGGCTCTATGGCTGTTAAATACTAAAACTCTTATCATGTTCTGATAGTCCCAGGATCTCACAGTATGATAGGAGTAGTAGTGTTTCCAGCAGCGGTATGGCTCCACATCTAGACACATCCTCTCTCCTCTTATACTAGTCTGTTTTGTACTTGTTTTGTACTGTTAATGATTGTTGTACGTATACGCTCTTTCACTTGTAAAGCGCCATGGAATAAATGGCGCTATAATAATAATAATAATTTAGGATCCCTGATGTACACTGCAGTTGCTATCTGATAGCTGGCTCCTGTGAGGTTTTCTTCTTTGGGAGAGAGATCATTTGCATTCTGTTTTATTTTATTCCATAATAATAATAAATAATAATAATTAATTAATTTTATGTATATAGCACCAACAAATTCTGCAGCACTTTACAATTAATGGGGACATGTAAAGACAATAAAAACAAAGTACAGTCATATGAAAAAGTTTGGGCACCCCTATTAATGTTAATCTTTTTTCTTTTATAACAATTTGGGTTTTTGCTATTTCAGTTTCATATATCTAATAACTGATGGACTGAGTAATATTTCTGGATTGAAATGAGGTTTATTGTACTAACAGAAAATGTGCAATCCGCATTTAAACAAAATTTGACCGATGCAAAAAAAATGGGCACCTCAACATAAAAGTGACATTAATATTTTGTAGATCCTCCTTTTGCAAAAATCACAGCCTCTAGTCGCTTCCTGTAGCTTTTAATGAGTTCCTGGATCCTGGATGAAGGTAGATTTGACCATTCCTGGTTACAAAACAATTCCAGTTCAGTTAAGTTTGATGGTCGCCGAGCATGGACAGCCGCTTCACATCATCCCACAGATTTTCAATGATATTCAGGTCTGGGGACTGGGATGGCCATTCCAGAACATTGTAATTGTTCCTCTGCATGAATGCCTGAGTAGATTTGGAGCGGTGTTTTGGATCATTGTCTTGCTGAAATATCCGTCCCCTGCGTAACTTCAACTTCGTCACTGATTCCTGCACATTATTGTCAAGAATCTGCTGATACTGAGTTGAATCCATGCGACCCTCAACTTTAACAAGATTCCCGGTGCTGGCATTGGCCACACAGCCCCAAAGCATGATGGAACCTCCACCAAATTTTACTGTGGGTAGCAAGTGCTTTTCTTGGAATGCCGTGTTTTTTTGCCTCCATGCATAACGCCTTTTTGTATGACCAAACAACTCAATCTTTGTTTCATCAGTCCACAGGACCTTCTTCCAAAATGTAACTGGCTTGTCCAAATGTGCTTTTGCATACCTCAGGCGACTCTGTTTGTGGCGTGCTTGCAGAAACGGCTTCTTTCGCATCACTCTCCCATACAGCTTCTCCTTGTGCAACGTGCGCTGTATTGTTGACCGATGCACATTGACACCATCTGCAGCAAGATGATGCTGCAGGTCTTTGGAGGTGGTCTGTGGATTGTCCTTGACTGTTCTCACCATTCTTCTTCTCTGCCTTTCTGATATTTTTCTTGGCCTGCCACTTCTGGGCTTAACAAGAACTGTACCTGTGTTCTTCCATTTCCTTACTATGTTCCTCACAGTGGAAACTGACAGTTTAAATCTCTGAGACAACTTTTTGTACCTTCCCCTGAACAACTAGGTTGAATAATCTTTGTTTTCAGATCATTTGAGAGTTGTTTTGAGGAGCCCATGATGCCACTCTTCATAGGAGATTCAAATAGGAGAACAACTTGCAAGTGGCCACCTTAACTACCTTTTCTCATGATTGGATACACCTGCCTATGAAGTTCAAAGCTCAATGAGGTTACAAAACCAATTTACTGCTTTAGTAAGTCAGTAAAACGTAGTTAGGAGTGCTCAAATCAAGAAATTGATAAGGGTGCCCATACTTTTGCTCCTGTCAAATTTAGTTTAAATGCGGATTGCACATTTTCTGTTAGTACAATAAACCTCATTTCAATCCAGAAATATTACTCAGTCCATCATTTATTAGATATATGAAGCTGAAATAGCAAAAACCCAAATTGTTATAAAGAAAAAAGGTTAACATTAATAGGGGTGCCCAAACTTTTTCATATGACTGTATGCAGCATTACCAAAAGTCTCCATATATAGAGACTTATCCAGACAGTGGTCTATATGATATATACAGTATGTGCTGTATACCAGACAGTGGTCTATATGATCTATACAGTATGTGCTGTATACCAGACAGCGGTCTATATGATATATACAGTATGTGCTGCATACCAGACAGCGGTCTATATGATCTATACAGTATGTGCTGTATACCAGACAGTGGTCTATATGATATATACAGTATGTGCTGTATACCAGAGAGTGGTCTATATGATATATACAGTATGTGCTGTATACCAGAGAGTGGTCTATATGATATATACAGTATGTGCTGTATACCAGACAGCGGTCTATATGATCTATACAGTATGTGCTGTATACCAGACAGTGGTCTATATGATATATACAGTATGTGCTGTATACCAGAGAGTGGTCTATATGATATATACAGTATGTGCTGTATACCAGACAGTGGTCTATATGATATATACAGAATGTGCTGTATAGCAGACAGCGGTCTATATGATATATACGGTATGTGCTGTATACCAGACAGCGGTCTATATGATATATACGGTATGTGCTGTATACCAGACAGCGGTCTATATGATCTATACAGTATGTGCTGTATACCAGACAGTGGTCTATATGATATATACAGTATGTGCTGTATAGCAGACAGCGGTCTATATGATATATACGGTATGTGCTGTATACCAGACAGTGGTCTATATGATATATACGGTATGTGCTGCATACCAGACATTGCTCTATATGATATATACAGTATGTGCTGTATACCAGACATTGCTCTATATGATATATACAGTATGTGCTGTATACCAGACAGTGGTCTATATGATATATACAGTATGTGCTGTATACCAGACATTGCTCTATATGATATATACAGTATGTGCTGTATACCAGACAGCGGTCTATATGATATATACAGTATGTGCTGTATACCAGAGAGTGGTCTATATGATATATACAGTATGTGCTGTATACCAGACAGTGGTCTATATGATATATACAGAATGTGCTGTATAGCAGACAGCGGTCTATATGATATATACGGTATGTGCTGTATACCAGACAGCGGTCTATATGATATATACGGTATGTGCTGTATACCAGACAGCGGTCTATATGATCTATACAGTATGTGCTGTATACCAGACAGTGGTCTATATGATATATACAGTATGTGCTGTATAGCAGACAGCGGTCTATATGATATATACAGTATGTGCTGTATACCAGACATTGCTCTATATGATATATACAGTATGTGCTGTATACCAGACAGCGGTCTATATGATATATACAGTATGTGCTGTATAGCAGACATTGCTCTATATGATATATACAGTATGTGCTGTATAGCAGACAGCGGTCTATATGATATATACAGTATGTGCTGTATACCAGACATTGCTCTATATGATATATACAGTATGTGCTGTATAGCAGACAGCGGTCTATATGATATATACAGTATGTGCTGTATACCAGACATTGCTCTATATGATATATACAGTATGTGCTGTATAGCAGACAGCGGTCTATATGATCTATACAGTATGTGCTGTATACCAGACAGTGGTCTATATGATATATACAGTATGTGCTGTATACCAGTCAGCGGTCTATATGATATAGACGGTATGTGCTGTATACCAGACAGTGGTCTATATGATATATACAGTATGTGCTGCATACCAGACAGCGGTCTATATGATCTATACAGTATGTGCTGTATACCAGACAGCGGTCTATATGATATATACAGTATGTGCTGTATACCAGAGAGTGGTCTATATGATATATACAGTATGTGCTGTATACCAGAGAGTGGTCTATATGATATATACAGTATGTGCTGTATACCAGACAGTGGTCTATATGATATATACAGTATGTGCTGCATACCAGACAGCGGTCTATATGATCTATACAGTATGTGCTGTATACCAGACAGTGGTCTATATGATATATACAGTATGTGCTGTATACCAGAGAGTGGTCTATATGATATATACAGTATGTGCTGTATACCAGACAGTGGTCTATATGATATATACAGAATGTGCTGTATAGCAGACAGCGGTCTATATGATATATACGGTATGTGCTGTATACCAGACAGCGGTCTATATGATATATACAGTATGTGCTGTATAGCAGACAGCGGTCTATATGATATATACGGTATGTGCTGTATACCAGACAGTGGTCTATATGATATATACGGTATGTGCTGCATACCAGACAGCGGTCTATATGATATATACAGTATGTGCTGTATAGCAGACAGCGGTCTATATGATCTATACAGTATGTGCTGTATACCAGACAGCGGTCTATATGATATATACAGTATGTGCTGTATAACCAGACAGTGGTCTATATGATATATACAGTATGTGCTGTATACCAGACAGCGGTCTATATGATATATACAGTATGTGCTGTATAGCAGACAGTGGTCTATATGATATATACAGTATGTGCTGTATAGCAGACAGTGGTCTATATTATATATACAGTATGTGCTGTATACCAGACAGCGGTCTATATGATCTATACAGTATGTGCTGTATACCAGACAGCGATCTATATGATATATACAGTATGTGCTGTATACCAGACAGCGATCTATATGATATATACAGTATGTGCTGTATACCAGACAGTGGTCTATATGATATATACTGTATGTGCTGTATAGCAGACAGTGGTCTATATGATATATACAGTATGTGGTGTATAGCAGACAGCGGTCTATATGATATATACAGTATGTGGTGTATAGCAGACAGTGGTCTATATGATATATACAGTATGTGCTGTATACCAGACATTGCTCTATATGATATATACAGTATGTGCTGTATACCAGACATTGCTCTATATGATATATACAGTATGTGCTGTATACCAGACAGTGGTCTATATGATATATACAGTATGTGCTGTATACCAGACATTGCTCTATATGATATATACAGTATGTGCTGTATAGCAGACAGCGGTCTATATGATATATACAGTATGTGCTGTATACCAGACAGCGGTCTATATGATATATACGGTATGTGCTGTATACCAGACAGCGGTCTATATGATATATACGGTATGTGCTGTATAGCAGACAGCAGTCTATATGATATATACAGTATGTGCTGTATACCAGACAGCAGTCTATATGATATATACAGTATGTGCTGTATAGCAGACAGCGGTCTATATGATATATACGGTATGTGCTGTATACCAGACAGTGGTCTATGATATATACAGTATGTGCTGTATACCAGACAGCGGTCTATATGATATATACAATATGTGCTGTATACCAGACAGTGGTCTATATGATATATACAATATGTGCTGTATACCAGACAGCGGTCTATATGATATATACAGTATGTGCTGTATAGCAGACAGTGCTCTATATGATATATACAGTATGTGCTGTATAGCAGACAGTGCTCTATATGATATATACAGTATGTGCTGTATACCAGACATTGCTCTATATGATATATACAGTATGTGCTGTATAGCAGACAGCGGTCTATATGATATATACAGTATGTGCTGTATAGCAGACAGTGCTCTATATGATATATACAGTATGTGCTGTATACCAGACATTGCTCTATATGATATATACAGTATGTGCTGTATAGCAGACAGCGGTCTATATGATATATACAGTATGTGCTGTATAGCAGACAGTGCTCTATATGATATATACAGTATGTGCTGTATAGCAGACAGCGGTCTATATGATATATACAGTATGTGCTGTATAGCAGACAGTGGTCTATATGATATATACGGTATGTGCTGTATAGCAGACAGCGGTCTATATGATATATACAGTATGTGCTGTATACCAGACATTGCTCTATATGATATATACAGTATGTGCTGTATACCAGACATTGCTCTATATGATATATACAGTATGTGCTGTATAGCAGACAGCGGTCTATATGATATATACAGTATGTGGTGTATAGCAGACAGCGGTCTATATGATATATACAGTATGTGCTGTATAGCAGACAGCGGTCTATATGATATATACAGTATGTGCTGTATAGCAGACAGTGCTCTATATGATATATACAGTATGTGCTGTATACCAGACAGCGGTCTATACGATATATACAGTATGTGGTGTATAGTAGACAGCGGTCTATATGATATATACGGTATGTGCTGTATACCAGACATTGCTCTATATGATATATACAGTATGTGCTGTATAGCAGACAGCGGTCTATATGATATATGCAGTATGTGCTCTATATGAGAGAAAGTTCGTTCTGTTGCCTATAGCGACCAGAGTGCAGCTTTCAACGTTGAAGCTGCTGAGGTAAAGTGAAAGCTGAGCTCTGATTGGTTGCTATGGACAACTAGACACTTACAAGAGCAACCATTAATCTCGTCTTTATATAATGTCTATTCAGTATATATCGGTGTACGCGTCTTTCTTTCTGAAGCCGATGTGTGCGCAGTGCTGTGTTCATGTCCATATAGCATGTGCCGGCCATCACCTCTGCCCACTCACACTAGTGTCATGGTGAGGGAGGGGAGAGGCGAGGAACCGCCGACCACCACCACCACATGCGGCATGGTGAGGGAGGTCCGCAGTGTGCGGACATCATACTGTGCGGGTCGCGGGTGCGGGGTGCATGCTTTTGGCCTCTGCATCGGGGTCTTTGTGGAGACTGGACGGTGCTGTGTGTATATAGAGGCCGGTGGTGGTGTCTCGGAGGAGGACGCCCGGCAGCAGGAGGTGGAGGATGAAGCCGGTGCAGCAGTACAGGGGCCGGTGGAGGTCACTGACATCACTGCACCGACCACAAGAGTGCACGCTGCTGCTCTCTGTTATCTGCCAATACACACACACGTGGCCAATTCACTGACGTCACACTGGTGATATTCACAGAGACGGTCACCAGTTTATTTCAGATGATATTCGCAGACACAGTGTCTTCAATAAAATGGCGCTGGAGTTGGCGGTTAAGAACTCGCGTGAACATAGCACTGCGCACACGACGGCGTAAGGGATGATGGCGGAGGCCTTCGTGCAAAATTTAAGTTAAGGGAGGAAAGCCGCCAGAAGAGGAATAGATAAAAAAAAAAAAAAAAGAGAATACTCCGACCCATAAAGTCCCCCCCGATGCTGAATTATCGACTCCAAGGCGTAGAATGGATTCAATAGCTAGTGTTTATATAGATGTGTCCAGACAGTGATCTACAATATATATACTATAATCTCTATATCAGACAGCGGTCTATATGATATATACAGTATGTGCTGTATACCAGACAGCGGTTTATATGATATATACACTATGTGCTGTATACCAGAGAGTGGTCTATATGATATATACAGTATGTGCTGTATACCAGACAGCGGTCTATATGATATATACGGTATGTGCCGTATACCAGACAGCGGTCTATATGATATATACGGTATGTGCCGTATACCAGACAGTGGTCTATATGATATATACAGTATGTGCTGTATAGCAGACAGCGGTCTATATGATATAGACGGTATGTGCTGTATACCAGACAGTGGTCTATATGATATATACAGTATGTGGTGTATACCAGACAGCGGTCTATATGATATATACAGTATGTGCTGTATACCAGACAGCGGTCTATATGATATATACAGTATATGCTGTATAGCAGACAGTGGTCTATATGATATATACAGTATGTGCTGTATACCTGACAGCGGTCTATATGATATATACAGTATGTGCTGTATACCAGACAGTGGTCTATATGATATATACGGTATGTGCCGTATACCAGACAGCGGTCTATATGATATATATATATAGTAAGTGCTGTATACCAGACAGCGGTGTATATGATATATACGGTATGTGCTGTATACCAGACAGCGGTCTATATGATATATACAGTATGTGCTGTATACCAGACAGCGGTCTATATGATATATACAGTATGTGCTGTATACCAGACAGTGGTCTATATGATATATACGGTATGTGCTGTATAGCAGACAGCGGTCTATATGATATATACGGTATGTGCTGTATACCAGACAGCGGTCTATATGATATATACAGTATGTGCTGTATACCAGACAGCGGTCTATATGATATATACAGTATATGCTGTATAGCAGACAGTGGTCTATATGATATATACAGTATGTGCTGTATACCTGACAGCGGTCTATATGATATATACAGTATGTGCTGTATACCAGACAGTGGTCTATATGATATATACGGTATGTGCCGTATACCAGACAGCGGTCTATATGATATATATATATAGTAAGTGCTGTATACCAGACAGCGGTCTATATGATATATACGGTATGTGCTGTATACCAGACAGCGGTCTATATGATATATACGGTATGTGCTGTATACCAGACAGCGGTCTATATGATATATACAGTATGTGCTGTATACCAGACAGCGGTCTATATGATATATACAGTATGTGCTGTATACCAGACAGTGGTCTATATGATATATACAGTATGTGCTGTATAGCAGACAGCGGTCTATATGATATATACAGTATGTGCTGTATACCAGACAATGTTCTATATGATATATACGGTATGTGCTGTATACCAGACAGTGGTCTATATGATATATATAGTATGTGCTGTATACCAGACAGTGGTCTATATGATATATATAGTATGTGCTGTATACCAGACAGTGGTCTATATGATATATACAGTATGTGCTGTATACCAGACAGTAGTCGATATGATATATACGGTATGTGCTGTATACCAGATAGTGGTCTATATGGTTTATACAGTATGTGCTGTATAGCAGGCAGTGGTCTATAAGGCGGCACTTCTCATGCAGGCCACAGGTGCACATTGCAGGGTGATCGCAGGTAGGACTCGGCACTGCCAGGCTCAGTGTTGGCGCCATACACGGAAGGTGGCGGCCGGTGACCGCTGCAGCTTATCAAAAGGAAGGTGTCTTGTAGCAGAGGTCGCACTGCTCAGTGCTGGGTCCTGGTAGGAATAATGGTCGCTGTGTTGGTGTAGTGAAGCTCAGGAAGTCTCCTATCAAAAGCTGATATGGACCCGCGCCAGGTAAAGACCTGATGTCACAAGTGTTTCCTCCAGACAGGCAAAGGGCAGGTGTGTAATAGCGATTTCCAGGATGTGTCCTAAAACTCCCTGACCACAGACCCATTACCCCAGGACTGAACCCAACACTGACACTGGGGGTGCAGGATAATGACACTGGGGGTGCAGGATAATGACACTGGGGGTGCAGGATAATGACACTGGGGGTGCAGGATAATGACACTGGGGGTGCAGGATAATGACACTGGGGGTGCAGGATAATGACACTGGGGGTGCAGGATAATGACACTGGGGGTGCAGGATAATGACACTGACAATGGGGGTGCAGGATAATGACACTGACACTGGGGGTACAGGATAATGACACTGACAATGGGGGTGCAGGATAATGACACTGACACTGGGGGTACAGGATAATGACACTGACACTGGGGGTGCAGGATAATGACACTGGGGGTGCAGGATAATGACACTGACACTGGGGGTACAGGATAATGACACTGATGCTCGGGGTACAGGATAATGATATAATATAAATGGGGAGCGCACCACAATGGAGAAGTATCACCAGCAGGGGTGCTACAAGTGCAACACAAGAACAATGTAGAACAGAGAGAAAGACGTTGCACATAATTGAGCACAACCCAATATGAGAAAATAGCAAAACCTTTATTGAACAAAAATTAAAAACAAATTAAAAGACAAGGCTGCACAACTAGTGACCAGAAATATCCAGTAACCCCATATTGTTATAGTACATGATTATTTAGATACAGCCAACACTTAATCTTAAACCGGGGTACAGGATAATGACACTGACACTGGGGGTACAGGATAATGACGCTGACACTCGGGGTACAGGATAATGACGCTGACACTCGGGGTACAGGATAATGACGCTGACACTCGGGGTACAGGATAATGACGCTGACACTCGGGGTACAGGATAATGACGCTGACACTCGGGGTACAGGATAATGACGCTGACACTCGGGGTACAGGATAACGAAGCTGACACTGGGGGTACAGGATAATGACACTGACACTGGGGGTACAGGATAATGAAGCTGACACTGGGGGTACAGGATAATGACACTGACTCTGGGGGTACAGGATAATGAAGCAGACACTGGGGGTACAGGATAATGATGCTGACACTGGGGGTACAGGATAATGATGCTGACACTGGGGGTACAGGATAATGATGCTGACACTGGGGGTACAGGATAACGACGCTGACACTGGGGGTACAGGATAATGAAGCTGACACTGGGGGTACAGGATAATGAAGCTGACACTGGGGGTACAGGATAATGAAGCTGACACTGGGGGTACAGGATAATGAAGCTGACACTGGGGGTACAGGATAATGACACTGACACTGGGGGTACAGGATAATGAAGCTGACACTGGGGGTACAGGATAATGAAGCTGACACTGGGGGTGCAGGATAATGAAGCTGACACTGGGGGTACAGGATAATGACACTGACACTGGGGGTACAGGATAATGAAGCTGACACTGGGGGTACAGGATAATGAAGCTGACACTGGGGGTACAGGATAATGAAGCTGACACTGGGGGTGCAGGATAATGACGCTGACACTGGGGGTGCAGGATAATGACACTGACACTGGGGGTACAGGATAATGAAGCTGACACTGGGGGTGCAGGATAACGCCGCTGACACTGAGGATGCAGGATAACGACGCTGACACTGGGGGTACAGGATAATAACACTCTGTGTACAGGATAATGATGCTGACACTCTTAGTACAGACATGACATGATGAGTGTATGTGAATTCAGAGGTAGATGTTGTATTTACACTTTTATTTCTCTGCACCTTTGTGTTGGGGCAGAGGTGGATGATGATTGGTTGGAAATCCCTTTTCTCAAGAGCGACACTGATTACAACGTGAAGTTTGAGATTCTGTCACCAGGTTTTTGCTGTGTAAGCTGACAGCTCCATGATGCAGGGACAGAGATCCTGATTCCAGCGATGTGTCACTTACTGAGCTGCTTTCTGCAGTTTTTATCAAAACCCTTTTTTCTGTGCTACAGATCTAGCAGTTCTCTGAATGTTGAGCTCTGTATATCCCCGCCGACACTATTGATTGGCAGCTTTCTGTGTACACTGTGCCTAGGCAGAAATCTGAAAATCGACAACGGGCATGGGGTTAAGAACTGGTGAATATGGAGGACTACATAGCAGCAGGTTTTCTAGTCCACTACTGATAATCTCCTGCTGATAAAACTGATTTTATGAAAACTACAGCCAGCAGCCCAGTAAGGGCCACATCAGTGGAATCAGCGTCTCTGCCCGTACATTATGCTGCTCTGAGCTTAGGGGACATAAGCCTGGTGACCAATTGGCAGCTTATTATTTTCTTCCTTAGCTTTTACCCTGTTAGTAGATTGTGCGTATTCTCCATAAAAGTCAATGATTTCCTGGACTTATTTACAGCACTGGTCAAAAGTTTGGACACCCCTGTTCATGTAGTGGTTTTCCTTTTTCTTAATGGAATGTGCATTTTGCAGTTTCAGACTGAAGGCAGCAATATCATGGAGGAACAAAAAGGAAACAAGGAGTAAAGAAACAAGTGTGACATCAACCAGAATGTTACCCCTCAGATTGCTCATTTGCCCCTTCCCCCGTTACTTTGCCAGCTTTGCACCCCCTCGTCTTCCTCTGCAGCAGCTTAGTCACCTGGAGGCGTCCTATGGTCCTGAAGTCATTCCCGGAGGCGCTGAGCTCTTTTCGCTGCTTCACCTTCATTCTGCAACTTACTTGTCTCAAACGGTCTCCATTGGGTGAGGTTGGCGATTTTTGAGGCCAATCCATCTGCCGCAGCCCCCATCCCTCTATATATTGGTCACATCGCCTGAATACTTTGTGGGTTCATCATTTTTGCTGCAAAAGGACCATGTTCCAAAGTACAGACCAGATAGGATGGAGGTGGCTGCTGAACTCTGGTCGCCATGCTAGATAATGTACCATAACTGTGAAATAAAACGGCAACAGTTTCACCATCACCCCCTCACCCTTCATAGTGGGCACCACACATGGAGAAACCATCCAGTCACCTTTTTTGTGGCTCATAAAGGCATGGCAGCTGGTATCAAAGATTTCACATTTTGCCTCATTAGACCACAGTTAGAATTTCACTGCAATCTGACCATAAAGTCCTGCTTGGCTGTCTCCCTTGGACAGCTCAGATTGATATGTGTTTGATGTCGGTGCATCATTTTTGGAGGATGTTATCGGAGGAGCTGTCGGTGTACAGTGTCTAAGCTGGTGACTGATGAACTTATCCTCTGCAGCAGAGATCATTGTTGTGGTTTTTTTTTTTTCTGAATCCTCATGAGAGCAAGATTTGCTATATCAATTTGATGATTTTTTTTTTATGCTTGAATTTAAGGGATACTTTAAAGTGTCTAGTAATTTTCCAGATTCACTGGCCTTCATGTCTTACAGTAATGACGGACTGTTGCGTTGCTTTGCTTATTTGAGTTGTACTTGCACTATTCTGGCTTAGAACAGTTGTGGACTAGTTATGGAACTGTGTACAACTGTGTGCCAGCACTGTCTCTGCAAAGCTCATCCAATGGTCGTAAACACTTTCTTAAGGCCGGTGATTACAGAAATTAACTCTTCAAGAGGTGACCTGTGTCCATTCCAGCTGACGACCTGATGAAGCTGCTTGAGAAAAGCCAAGAAGTGTAAAGCTATCATCATAGTAAAAAAGGGGGGACTGTGAGGAATGGGAGGGGTGACACATATTCTGGTTTGTTTCTTCACTCCTTACGTATATGATTGCTCATGGTTTCACTGCCTTCAGTCTCAATCTACAATGTGCACATTCCAAAAAGAACAAGGAAAACTATTGCCTGTACAGAGATGTTTAAACTGTTGACTGGTACCCTGGCAGATCCTTCTCTTTTCTTGCTCTATGACGTAGCAGAGTCAGAAAAGTGGAGACTAAAGCTATAGCTAAAAGAAACAAAACCATTGGATGACTGACATCTCTTGTTCGGCAGACGCCGGGTGCCGCAGTCCTGTTTTTCTCCACTAGATGTCATGCTTTCTCCTAAGAGATCTTCATGGTGACGTCTGATCCTTAGTGATGGTGATCTGGGGAGCACAGAACAATTGTAGCAGAACTGAGATAGTAATAAAATTATTGCCAGAAGAATCAATCCTGTTACATTACATTATGGAATCTAAGAATGTTTTGTTGTGCCACATTCCACAGTTAAAGGGGTCATCCGGGACTATATATTTTCTTTACTATTGGCCTAAGAACTAACAGGCAGGTAGCTACTATCTGCCTTTTGTGCCCGGCGTCGACCTCTGCTAGATCACAGCAGTCACAGATGGCTCCTGTCCGCGATTCAGCAGCTTCCAGTGACGTCACATCGGCAGGGCAGCAGCTTCTCTTCCGCTCTGCTCTATAGACAGGGCGTGACCGCCTACGTTATGCTGCCTAACTGCGGGGAGCCGGCTGTCAATCACAATGATGTTAACAGAGCGGAGCAGAAGAGGAAGAGCTGCTCTGTTGCCGTGGAGCAGCTAAATCACCGTCAGGAGCGGTCCGCGCATGATCTGTGTCAGCGGAGATCAGGAAGTCAGCAATTACATGCCTGTTAGTTTTTACGCTCATAGTAAAAAATAAAATCTCAGATATAAACCCTTATAAAATCAGTTTATAAGTTCTCTGCTTCACTTACCTTGTACTTATTTCCTATGGTCTAAAGCTAAATCCAGCATTTAGGCAGTGTTGTTTTTATGAAGCAGTGCCTTGTAGGAGCTATATATTGTCATAGCTGTTTAATGAACTTTGCATAAATCCACTTAAAAGCACAGTAAGAGAGGGAGACCCAAATACACAGGGGGTGCTGCTGATTTATTAGTAAGTGTTTTATCTCACTCCATTGCTGAATTCACAGTTGCACCACTCAGTCCTGCAGTTGAATGTCCTCCATTGCTGCTGCTTTCTAGCAATTCTTATATCTAACTGCAGAGCTGCATTCACAGCTACACTGCTCAGTACTGCTGTATGTGTCTCTTGCTGCTGTTTTCCTGTAATTATTTTATCACACGATACACTACTCACAATTGCAGTGTAATGCCCTCTATGATGCTGCTTTATATTAAGTGTTTTTATCTCTCCCCATAGCTCATTTCACAGCTACACTGCTCAGTACGGCTGTATAATCCCCTCAGCACTGCTGCTATCAAGTTTTTATCTCACTACAGATATAGATTTATATCTACACTGCTTAGTACTGATGTAGTGTCATCCATGATGTTGCTTTTTAGTAAGTGATTTACCTACCCCAGAACTGGATTCACAGATACACTGCTCAGTACAGCTGTATAAAGTCCTCCATGCTGCTGTATAAAGTCCTCCATGCTGCTGTATAAAATCCTCCATGCTGATGTATAAAGTCCTCCATGCTGATGTATAAAGTCCTCCATGCTGCTGTATAAAGTCCTCCATGCTGCTTTACAGTGTCCTTCATGCTGCTGTGTAATGTCCTCCATGCTGTTTTACAGTGTCCTCCATTCTGCTGTACTGTGTGCTCCGTGCTGCTGTGTAATGTCCTCCGTGCTGCTGTGTAATGTCCTCCGTGCTGCTGTGTAATGTCCTCCATGCTGCTGCTGCTTCTGCATAATAAAGGCAGGAGAGTAGGAAACCCTCATGTCTGTGTGTGCTGTGTATAGGAGACATCATAGCAGTCAGTCTACACCCACCAACTCAGGGAAAACTGAAAAGTGCAGATGGAACCTGCAAGAGGGAAAAATGGTGAAAATACTGGATACAAGTCACAGTGTTATTCCTCATGTACATAAAAGCTTATTCTGAAAAGCCACTTGAAATAGTTTTTTTTCACTCATTTTCCTAGGTGTTTGACAAAGGGGTGGAGCTAAACACTGCCTTGTTTCAATGTGTTCAAGAAAGATCAGCAGGATAAAGCTCTGGATGTGAAGGGGAAAAAAAAGTGATGAAACTATAATCAGTAAAGCAAAGTATTCACAAAGTGACAACTTCTAGAGCAGATTTAATCTCTGATTTTCCGAGAGTTGGTCATAGGGATACAGTAAATGATGTCACTGGTCCAGGCAAACAGCGCCCCCTGCTGGAGAGGGAGAGAAAAAGAGGGGGCAGGAGGACCTCTTATAAACAAAGTTAATTTAATTTCCGCAATATTTCCTAAATATCTCTTAAAGCCCCTGTTTTGCTTGTCAGGGTTAGGTGAATAGTCAGAATTTGGGTCAGGACATTCCCATGAGTTTTACCTTCCAGTTCTTACCAGAATTGTCATCTGTGACATCAGCCGGGGAGGAAGTAGCTAACTTCTCCTCCAAACCAGGCTTCAATAGAAATCAGTGCAGCGGGAAGGATTAAGAAGGAACCACTACCGGGCCCTTTTATATGAGGAGCCACATAGTCTCCTACTAACGGCCACCATTATTTTACCGACACATGGCGGTCCAGATTTGGCTTTTCCCTGTGGTCACGATTGTAGGTTTTGGGGTGATGGAGAGGGGGGTGCGCTGGGGACCGGGCTGTAAATCTCCATAATGACGGAGCAGTGCAGGGAATGTGAGTGGGAAAGGGGAAAACCTGGCAATCCGGGGAATGTGCTGTTTACAAATGCGACTTGTGCACTTCCAAAGAAGGCCTGGAAGCAGCCGCTGCGCACGGTCCCTCCACATCGCCCTTTATGGCCCTGTGCATCTGACTGCGCTCACACTTTAACCCTCGTTCTGCTGGAACCAGCGTCAGACAGAAGGCGTCGCACCTCGATTCAGTGACCTGATTATTGCAGATTATCGCACCCTCTCTGCAGCTGTCACCGAGGAGAAATAAGGAGCACCAATGCCAAATTATGACACAAGATTATAGGTCTTGTTACACAGAATCCAGTTTTAGGACAAATATTACTGTTTTGTGACCTGTGATATAATTTTGTGCCGCAGATTGTGTTTTGTGGTGACAGATCACAGGACTCTCATATATAAAATGCTATTTTGTAGCAAATTGTAGCAGATTTTATCGTATAGTTCCAAAGTGCTCCTAATGGAAAATTGTGTCATGATGAATAACATTTGGTGTGGTGGCAATAAAGCAAATGTTATAGACTAAGCTGCAAAGGGGAGACGCTTGGGCGCAGGGTGGGGCTGGCAACGTCTACAGGGCTGCTGCGCTCTGCATAGACAGAAAATTAGAAGACAGCAACTATCGAATCCATTACACTACACAGAATTCTACATTGTCTTTATTCATTACTAACAGCAGCGTATTAGTTTATACACTTTAGGGTTAAGGATAGAGCTAGGGAAGGAGTTAGGATAGGAAAATGTAACTTTTTTTATTTTTTTATGTCAGATTTCAGCAGAAAGCAAAAAGAAAAAATTAGAGGATCAAAGGGAAAATCATTTTCTACTCAAAATACAATATATGTTCTTGGGTTAAGGGTTTCAGCATTGGACTTATATTATGGACTCGGGAAAAGCTGACGATCCATAGGTTACGGGGCTCAAAATACCTCCTATGCCCGGGCGAGAGCAGCTATTACTGGAGCGGCACGACCTGGCATAGAGGGGAAGATTCCCCTGTGATCAATGCCATGGGGGTCATTAAAGGGAGTTATGGCCTTTGGTCACACACCGTATATGTCTGTTACAGTGGGAATGAGCCCCTACGTGGCCCCAAACACTGAACTGGACGTGGCTCAGGCTAAATAATGAGCGCAGAGACGTTTCGGGTGTATGACGCTCACAGAGGATTGTCTGCACAGATATCAGCTAGGTGAAGTTTGGATGAATTTTCTGGATGTAAATAAGAATGTTTCCATTCACTGACAGCAAGCAGTGATATTTTAAATAGTGTCCTCTAAGTGGTTCCTTAACTATATTTCATCATGAGAAATTCATCTCCAGCCTTAATCATGACGTGGTGGACGCAGCCATGGCCGCTAATAATATGGAAACAATAGTAAGCGCCGCGGCCGCTGTCTCTTTAAATGCAGCAGCTGCCGCCTCTCCTTTTAAGGTTTCTTCTCTCTTTTTGGGCCGTTTCTGCACTGCGAGACCCGGCAGGAAATTCATATTATCCCAACCCAAATGGACTCTTCATCCCCAGTGAAAAATCGGAAAGTGAACGCACAAAGAAGCTGATGATTGTGATAACAGCAAATGTCCATCACTGGCCAGAGACTGACCTCAACTCTTAACTCTTTCATTTCTGCTGAGATGAAGCAGATAAAAGAGAAACTGAACCTATCTGCCTCATATCCAAAACTAAACTATGCAGAACAGCCTGGAACTTGTACTAATCCAGAGTTACCTCCTGTATTTTACTCCAGAGCTGCACTCACTATTCTGCTGGTGCAGTCACTGTGTACATACATTACATTACTGATCCTGAGTTACCTCCTGTATTATACTCCAGAGCTGAACTCACTATTCTGCTGGTACAGTCACTGTATACATACATTACTGATCCTGAGTTACCTCCTGTATTATACTCCAGAGCTGCACTCACTATTCTGCTGGTGCAGTCACTGTGTATATACATTACATTACTGATCCTGAGTTACCTCCTGTATTAGGGACTAGAGTTGAGCGCGGTTCGTGGTTCGAGGTTCTCCAATTCGCGGCTCGAGTGATTTTTGGGGCTGTTCTAGATCGAACTAGAACTCGAGCTTTTTGCTAAAGCTCGATAGTTCTAGATTCGTTCGAGAACGGTTCTAGCAGCAAAAAAACAGCTAATTCCTAGCTGGCTTTCCGCTGTAATAGTGTAAGTCACTCTGTGACTCACACTATTATGACATTTCAGTGTATAGTGTGCGGGAACAGCGCATTCAGATCACTGCTGTTTGGATAATGGCGATCACCATTTTTTTTTTTTCCTTGTCTTCCTTCCCTAAGCGCGCGCGTGTAGTGGGGCGGGCCAGCATGTCAGCCAATCCCAGACACACACACAGCTAAGTGGACTTTTAGCCAGAGAAGCAACGGCATGTGTGATAGGATGTCCATGTCACATGTCCCTGCATTATAAAAACGGACATTTTCCTCCAGCACGCCATTATCTGCCTTCTGCGTCTTGGTGTCAGTCACCGCTGGCGTAGGTCCTGTCTCCGATACTGCTGTGTATGCTCCATACACAGCGCTGTACAGAATAGGGATAGAAGTTTCTATTAGTCCTTGTAAGGGCTAATACCGGCAGGGTCAGAGCCATAGGTGACAGTCAGGGCAGTGAAAACAGATTTTAACAGCTACACAAGATGACAGCGTCTGTGTAGCTAAGGTCAGGGACTTCCTCGCTGCATTTCCCCATTAGGAGGGATAAAAAGAGAGGCTTCCTTTCCTCTACCCAGACCCACAACCCTGCCACTGTACCCTCCTGCCCTTTGCACACTCCAACTCATTGTTACTAAGCCATTATACTAGCAAACACTGAGTGAACTTAGTGGCATCCTAAATGTGGCTATTGGACTTCTGTATAGTCCCAGTAGTGCAAAGATATTTGCAGCACCACTGTATTGCACACTCAAACTCATTGTTATTAAGCCATTATACTAGCAAACACTGAGTGAACTTAGTGGCATCCTAAACGTGGCTGTTGGACTTCTGTATTGTCCCACTAGTGCAAAGATATTTGCAGCACCTCTGCCTGCATTGCACACTCAAACTCATTGTTACTAAGCCATTATACTAGCAATTTATGCTGCCAGTTTAAGGGCCGTAGTTGCATTGTCAGGGGTAGTTATTGTTGTTTATTCTGCTGTTAATAAAGATAGACCACCGCTGCAATCTACACCACCTCTCCATTTTTACTACCACATTTTAAGTGCACAATCTTGACGCAATCAAAATGAGTGGCAAAATGACAGATGCTGGTGGAAAGGGGAAGAGGCGTGGTGGAAAAGGAAAAAAAGGGTTTGTCCGTGGGGAAGGTGGCAAAGCTCCATTAACATCTGCTGAAGATAGACCATCTACCAGCAAAAGTAAGATGTCTACTACTTACCGTGGACAATCCGATGTGCTCCCTTTTTTTTCGGACACGAACAACTGGAACAAAGGTAGATGATGGGCAAAAAAGGAAAATGCTTGAATGGATCTCAAGTGGTCCAACAAGTGCCCTCTCAGCCACCTCAACTACCGCATCCAAAAAACACCAGTCCTCTGAGTTGTCATCCCAATCAAACTTGCTTTCTCCCAGCTCTGAAGTCTCCATCAGCCCTGCACAGTATGGTGGAACTGAGATGGCTGAGTCTGCAGAGCTGTTCAGTCACACTATAGCCTGGGAATCAGAGGTCTGCTCCCAAGCTACAGTGAGTACAGACCAGGAAATGGTCTGCAGTGATGCCCAGAACCTTTGTGACTCAGATTCAGGCCGTGAGGACCAAGTTTCTGAGCATAATGTTGACCCTTTTTCACAAACTGTAACACCTGTTGTTATAGACAATGAGGAACATACTGATGACGATGAGACGCAGATACCAGATTGGGATGATAACTTAAATATTCGGTCAGGGCAAGAAGAGGCTCGGTCTGAGGGTGAGGGGAGTGCAAACACAACAATTGATGAGGAAGTTCTAGATCCCACCTACTGTCAACCTACAGTCAGGCACTCGAGGAGGTCAACAGAGGTGGTGGAGGAGGATGCAACTGATGACGAAGTTACCTTGCGGCTTCCTGGACAGAGTCGGAGTACTGGTAGCACGTCTACAACTGCATCCTCAGCCACCACTCTGCCTCTGAGCACTAGTCGGGGTGGATCAGCAGGTCGCATGCCCTCTAAGCCTTGCCTAGCCTGGTCCTTTTTTGACATAGCAAAAGATCGGCCAAATTATGTGATCTGTAAAGTTTGTCAGGAATCTGTTAGTAGAGGGAAAAACCTCAGCAGTTTGACAACTTCTTCCATGAATCGTCACATGAATAAATATCATATGTCCCAGTGGGAAGCTCACCGTGCTGCAATGCGGCCTAGCGGAGCGAACCATCCACCGCCTGCCCCTTCCAGTGCATCCGCGCGCTTTTCATCTTCTAGGACTGTGGGGACAGCTGTCACACCTGTTTTTCCACCCACAACTTCCACCACTGTAACCGCCACAGGCACTTTGCTTGGTAGGTCGTCAGTTGGTTTGGAAGGGGAAACAAGTGCGTGTGTACAGCTCTCTCAGACATCGATAGCACCAACGTTGGATGAAGACGACATCATGTCTCCGCCTGCACTTTCCTCACAAAGCTGCATTTTTCCAGGGACACCCTACTCAACACCGTCTACACACAGCAGCCAGATCTCTGTCCCTCAGATGTGGTCAAATAAAAGGCCATTTCCTGCGACCCATGACAAAGCTAAGAGGTTGACTCTATCCCTCTGTAAGCTGTTGGCTACCGAAATGCTGCCTTTCCGCCTAGTGGACACACAGGATTTTAGAGACCTTATGTCTGTCGCTGTGCCCCAGTACCAGATGCCCAGTCGCCACTACTTCTCTAAGAAAGGTGTGCCCGCGCTACACCAGCATGTCGCACACAACATCACCGCTTCCTTGAGAAACTCTGTGTGTGACAGGGTGCATTTAACCACCGATACTTGGACCAGTAAGCATGGACAGGGACGTTACATGTTGCTGACTGGGCACTGGGTAACTATGGTGATAGATGGTGAAGGGTCTGCTGCACAAGTCTTGCCGTCCCCATGACTTGTGTGTCAATCCTCTGTCTGTCCAAGTTCCGCCACTGCTTCTGCCTCCTCCACCTCATCTGGGTCCTCCACCTCCGCCCCAAGCCTGCCTGGTCAGGCCACCAGCGTTCTCACTGCGCAGAAGGAATCACGCACCCCTCATTACTATGCTGGCAGCAGAGCGCAATGGCATCAGGCGGTCTTTAGCTTGACATGTCTTGGAAATAGGAGTCACACAGCGGCTGAGTTGTGGGCAGCTCTGGAGACCGAGTTTAATAAATGGTTGTCTCCACTCAACCTGCAGCCTGGTAAGGCCGTGTGCGACAATGCTGCAAACCTGGGTGCGGCCCTTCGCCTGGGCAAGGTGACACACGTGCCTTGTATGGCTCACGTGTTGAACCTTGTTGTCCAGCAATTTTTAACACACTATCCCGGCCTAGATGGCCTTCTGACCAGGGCACAAAAACTGTCTGCTCACTTCCGCCGTTCAACCGCCGCAGCTGAGCGACTTGCATCGCTCCAGAAGTCTTTCGGCCTGCCGGTTCATCGCCTGAAATGTGATGTGCCGACACGCTGGAATTTGACTCTCCACATGTTACAGCGACTGTGGCAGCACCGCCGAGCCCTGGTGCAATACGTCATGACGTATAGCCTGGGCCAACGAGATGCAGAGGTGGGTCAGATCACCCTGATGGAGTGGTCTCAGATCAAGGACCTATGCACCCTTCTGCACAGTTTCGACATGGCGACGAATATGTTTAGCGCTGACAATGCCATTATCAGCATGACAATTCCAGTCATTTACATGCTGGAGCACACGCTAAACACTATTCGGAGTCAGGGGGTGGGACAACAGGAAGGGGAGGAACTACAGGAGGATTCATATGCGCAAGGGACAACAACATCACCAAGGTCCAGACGTTCATCATCACCAACGCAGCAGGCATGGGACCATGGGGGACAGGGATCAACAAGGGCGCATAGTAGCAGGCGAAATGTTGAGGAAGGTGCAGGAGAACATGAAGAAATGGAGGACGAACTGTCCATGGACATGGAAGACTCAGCGGATGAGGGAGACCTTGGTCAAATTTCTGTTGAAAGAGGTTGGAGGGAGATGTCAGAGGAAGAAAGAACGGTTAGCACCTCTATGCCACAAACACAGCGTGGACTTGGTCCGCATGGCTGCGCAAGACACATGAGTGCCTTCTTGTTGCACTACCTTCAACATGACCCTCGTATTGTCAAAATTAGAAGTGATGATGACTACTGGCTTGCCACACTATTAGATCCCCGGTACAAGTCCAAATTTTGTGACATAATTCCAGCCATAGAAAGGGACGCACGTATGCAGGAGTATCAGCAGAAGCCATAGAAAGGGACGCACGTATGCAGGAGTATCAGCAGAAGCCATAGAAAGGGACGCACGTATGCAGGAGTATCAGCAGAAGCCATAGAAAGGGACGCACGTATGCAGGAGTATCAGCAGAAGCCATAGAAAGGGACGCACGTATGCAGGAGTATCAGCAGAAGCCATAGAAAGGGACGCACGTATGCAGGAGTATCAGCAGAAGCCATAGAAAGGGACGCACGTATGCAGGAGTGTCAGCAGAAGCCATAGAAAGGGACGCACGTATGCAGGAGTATCAGCAGAAGCCATAGAAAGGGACGCACGTATGCAGGAGTATCAGCAGAAGCTGTTACTCGATCTTAGCTCGGCTTTTCCACCAAACAAACGTGCAGGTGCAGGGAGTGATTCTCCCAGTTGTAACTTGCCAAACATGGGACGGTCTCGTCATCTTCAACAGTCTACACGTACCAGTAGGACCGTATCTGGTGCTGGTAACAGCAATTTTATGGAATCTTTTCATAATTTTTTTAGACCGTCCTTTGCAAGGCCACCAGAGACAACAAGTCTGACACAAAGTCAACGGCTGGAGAGGATGATACAGGAGTATCTCCAAATGAACATCGATGCCATGACTTTGCAAATGGAGCCTTGCTCATTTTGGGCTTCAAATCTAGAAAAATGGCCAGAGCTCTCCAGTTACGCCTTGGAGATTTTGTCGTGTCCAGCTGCCAGCGTTGTCTCTGAACGTGTCTTCAGTGCTGCTGGGTGTGTGCTGACAGATAAGCGCACGCGTCTGTCCAGTGACAATGTGGACAGACTGACGTTCATCAAAATGAACAAGTCATGGAGCCACAAGGAATTTACTACCCCGGTGTCATCCTGGGGAGAGTAAAGGCTTGTGGATTTTGAATGTGCTTGATGCAAATCTAGCTGTGAAGTGTACAACTGGGGCACAACTGCTGCCACTGAAGGGGTGGGTGTGTGTGGGGCCCAATTTTTGGAAAAAAGGGAGACTCCGCTTGGAGTCACCTTGCGGTGTTTTACATGATTTTAGAAGGGCGTGCCATGCCTATATCTGTCTCCTCCTCTTTTTCCTTGTCCAGCTCTTTTGTTTTCACATGAGTATATTTCCTTTTCACTTTCCCATGTGTTTGTGTTGTGAGTTTTCACCTTTTGGACACCTTTGAGGGTGTTTTCTAGGTGTTTTTATGTGTTTGTGAATGCCTGCCATTGTTTCCTATGCGGTTCGAGTTCGATTCGTCGAACGTTCGCCGAACTGAACTCGAACGAGACCTCCGTTCGACGAACCGAACTCGAGCCGAACCACGGCCGGTTCGCTCATCTCTATTAGGGACTATATTCACTAGTGGCGTTTGTGCAGATTTTTTTTTTCCTGCAGCAAAAACAATATCTAAGTCTGACTGTACCAGCAAAAGTTATGCGATTTTAGAAATCTCCTGCCCATAAAGCTTGTTTCTGGTTGAATTTGAGATCTGCAGAATGTCATTTGGCTCAGCAGCTTTGCTGTTATTTCTCCCATAGATGGTAATCAGTTGATGCAAAAAAAAACCTCAAAAAATCAACCCCCCCCCCCCCCGCAACATAACGTTTCTAACTTCAGAGAAATCACAGATGTAATTCACCTGAAAAACGCAGAACAAAAAATATTTTTTTCCCCTTCGATGAATATGGATTAAGGAGATCATTCCTAAATGCTCTAATAAGAGCGAGCAATGAACAGATACTGAACCAGCAGGGGGTGATGGGAGATCTCCGCTCTGGAGCTGGTTACGTTGGACAGTAATAGGATTTGGATGTAAATTGTCTGACATTGACTTCTGCTCTGTTTGCAGATTGAATCAACTCAAAACTATAAATTCTATCAATAAAAGAAGTAAAAAAAATCCTAATTCAAATTATTTTAAATCTATAATAATAGTGTCACTGCCTCTTTATTTACTATAGGTGGGGATTGGGCGGCGGAGATGTGGGTGACACAGGGAGAATAACATTACCCTAAGACCCTCGCCTTAACAGATTGTTATTAGTAAGCGGAAAGGGAACAAAGACCCCACCAGCGAGAGCGGAGGAAACGCAACAATGAACTTGTGTTATTTCATCGCACTTCACCTCAAAGGCCTCTTAAAGGGACAGTACATGAAAATGTTTTGGATGTGGAATATTAAGGATGTATACCGTATGTTTGTAATTTAAATTTTGACTGATAGAACAGGAGGCTCCTCAGCTCCCTCTAGTGGAGACGTCTGGCAGCGCAGCCTTATAGCATCTGCAGCAGAGACGGAGCTCTGGATCTGAGTTCTAAGATATGTACAGTGCTGTGCAAATTGTGACAAAGCAAAATAAACACATTTTTGAATATTTAATAATAAAATGTTATAATGCACTGGTACATACCAATTTGAAAATCTCATATCTGCTAAAGGAGGACCTATTTGTTACTAAAATTGCTATGTAACAGTGCATTCTAACATTTTATTATTAAACATTCTAAAATGTGGGGGGTTTTTTGCTTTCTCCCAATTAATTTGCAGAGCACTGTATGATGAAATATTTATATGATTTATTATTTCTATTGTTCACTTAGTTTTGTTATTTTTATTCTCTGTCAGTTGCCCATTTTGAAATTTTCTTTTCAACTAACTTCAAGAGAAAGAAAGAAAAAAAAAAATTCTGTGATTTTAGAAATTCCAAAATGCAAAAAATAGGGCACGGTGATAACCTTTCCTAATGACCGGAGCCAGCAGCTTGGGGGTTAATGCAGCTATTCATGCCTAGCTCTTTTTTTTTTTTTTTTTAGTAACTTCCTTAGATTAAGTGGAATGTGGTGATTCAATTACAGCTGCAATTATCTGAGCTGAGCTCCATCTGTGGCTACTGTACATGTGGAGAATTTCCTGGCGTCTGGTCCTGCATCACCAGGGCCATCACTTGGTGACATACATGGTCCGGTCCCCGGTCGGCCGAGCTTCTAATGCAGAACAGAAGCTAGTGACACAAAAGAGCCTGAAATCAGCATCTCTTCCCTCCCGTCACCATCCTACGGGTAGAGGGTCACACACTGGCCACTCTCAGAAGACACGTGGTCCCCACAGCTGTGGCCAAAGGTTTCTCCCATGTGTCTGATAAAACTCACCCATTCAAGTCTTTGGGTGTGCAAAAAAAAACAATGGGATTCCCTACATAGCCACAGTGTAGCATTTGCTGTTCTTGGTGGATATATTGCAATTCTGTAAAATAGGAAACTAAATGATTTTGTAAATGTTCTGCTGCTGTACAGACACATGACAAGTGAGAAAAAAAATCAGCAGAGTTTTGTGGATGAAACTCTTGACGATATTTTAGATACTTATATGAACCAACCCACTCTGAAAACAAAATATCAACATTTTGGGTCCATGTTTGGGAAACTCTCCAGATCTCAGCTCTATTGAGAACCTGTGGGCAATTCAAAAAGCAACAAATGTAAACTCAGAAGTTTTGATAACTCCGAGTCCTGATGAGACAAGAACGGGTCACCACCGGTCAGGATCTGCCGAGAAGCCGATATCCAGCCGCTCGGCAGAGGGCAGAGGTCCGGAGAAATCGGGGGCAGTGCTGGGAAAATTCAGACCGTACAGAAACTTCATGTATTTGTCAATAACAATGTAACTTTTTAAATGTTGCTATGGTTACTGAAGTACAATTTTATAAACATCCAAAAGGATCCGAAAACACTGAAGCAGCAAAAAGTGAAAACGAAAATTTGCATTAGTCTGAAAACTTTTGGTTTGAATACGATTTCTCTAGATTGTTAGCTCTGTGGGTGATGAGCAACTTCAAATAAAACTTTGTCTAATTGATTATTTTTTTCTTATAGAATAGCCATGTCCTGACACTGGAGAACTAGATGATAAATTATCTCTGGGTGTCTTGTGTAAGGAGGAGTGGATTAAGGATAGCCAGGGCCCTGGCCAGTTTAGAGTGTGTAAGATCCCTCGTAACCCAATATATCATGTAACAAGTCACATTTTTTTTGCGGTAATGTGTAGGTCTTTTGATGAACTCAGAACTGTTCTGGTACACTTCTGTAGATGCAAGAATATTTCTCTATGTACAGCACTATACATAAGAAGAGAAGGTTACTATGTAATAAGGGACAGCACTATATGTAGCAAGGGGATTCTATGTAATAAGGGATGGTGCTGTGCATATGAAGAGCAGATGCTGCGTAATAAGGAAGGGTGCTATGCATACCCAGAGAGGACACTATGTAATAAGGGATGAGGCTATGCATAACGAGAGGACGTTATATAGTAAGGGATGATGCTATACATATTAAAAGTGGATGCTACGTAATACGGATTGGTACTATACATAACAAGAAAAGATGTTATGTACTGTAATAATGGTTAATGCTGTATATAATGATAGAATGCTATGCAATAAGGGTTGGTGGTATACATAACAAGATAACACTATCTAATAAGGGATGGTGATATACACAACAAGATGGGATACTGTGTAGTAAGAGTAAGGGTACCTTCACACTAAGCGATGCAGCAGCGATCCGACCAGCGATCTGACCTGGTCAGGATCGCTGCTGCATCGCTACATGGTCGCTGGTGAGCTGTCAAACAGGCAGATCTCACCAGCGACCAGTGAACAGCCCCCAGCCAGCAGCGACGTGCAAGCGACGTTGCGCTTGCACGGAGCCGCCGTCTGGAAGCTGCGGAGACTGGTAACTAAGGTAAACATCGGGTATGGTTACCCGATGTTTACATTAGTTACCAGTGTGAGCAGGGAGCAGGGAGCCGCGCACACTAAGCGCTGGCTCCTTGCTCTCCTAGCTACAGTACACATCGGGTTAATTAACCCGATGTGTAATGCAGCTACATGTGCAGAGAGCAGGGAGCCACGCACACTGAGCGCTGGCTCCTTGCTCTCCTAGCTGCTGTACACATCGGGTTAATTAACCCGATGTGTACAGCAGCTACATGTGCAGAGAGCCGGAGCCGGCAGCACAGGCAGCGTGAGAGCTGCGGAGGCTGGTAACTAAGGTAAATATCGGGTAACCACCTTGGTTACCCGATGTTTATCTTGGATACAGCTTACCTCAGCTGTCAGACGCCGGCTCCTGCTCCCTGCTCGCTTCATTTGTCGCTCTCTTGCTGTCACACACAGCGATCTGTGTGTCACAGCAGGAGAGCGGCTTTGAAGAAAACGAACCAGGGCTGTGTGTAACGAGCAGCGATCTCGCAGCAGGGGCCAGATCGCTGCTCAGTGTCACACACAGCGAGATCGCTAATGATGTCACTGCTGCGTCACAAAAAGCGTGACTCAGCAGCGATCTCGGCAGCGAGCTCGCTGTGTGTGAAGCACCCCTTAGTGCTTTGTATGATAAGTGAGGATGTTGTGCAATAAGGGTTGGTGCTAAACACACGAGGGTATGCTATGTAATAAGGGTTGATGCTATACACACGAGGGTATGCTATGTAATAAAGTTTGGTGCCATACACAAGAGGGTATGCTATGTAATAAGGGTTGATGCTATACACACGAGGGTATGCTATGTAATAAAGTTTGGTGCTATACACAAGAGGGTATGCTATGTAATAAGGGTTGATGCTATACACAAGAGGGTATGCTATGTAATAAGGGTTGATGCTACACACGAGGGTATGCTATGTAATAAGGGTTGATGCTACACACGAGGGTATGCTATGTAATAAGGGTTGATGCTACACACGAGGGTACGCTATGTAATAAGGGTTGATGCTACACACGAGGGTATGCTATGTAATAAGGGTTGATGCTATACACAAGAGAGTACGCTATGTAATAAAGTTTGGTGCTATACACAAGAGGGTATGCTATGTAATAAGGGTTGATGCTATACACATGAGGGTATGCTATGTAATAAAGTTTGGTGCTATACATAACAAGAGCGGACACTATATGATAAGGGAGGGTGCTATACATAACAAGACACCAGGTACTATTGGTTGGTGTTATACATAAAAAGAGAGGATGCTATGTAATAACGGACAGTGATATTTTACTATTTATTACAATTACTAAAGTATTACTGAATAAAGCTAGACATTGTAAACCTTTAAATGTGAATATGGAATGTATTAATAGGACAATTGATGAAATGGTTACATTATGATGTTGCGTTTTGACGCTTTCTTGGCGCTTTGTGTTGTTGGCTTTTCACCCATGTTGCAGTCGGGCTGGGTTCGCGGTGTTCAGGGCAACATGAAGCGAGTGGCTCTTGCTCTGCTGGAACCAGCCGGGGCCTGTTACATTGCTGTGTGCCCGGCCTGTTATGAAAGGAGCGCAGGGTTGATCCTAACCAAAACTTGTTATTTCCTGTGCTAAATCTCCCTGCCTTATGTCAGGTGCAGCCGCTCAGACCAAGGACAAAGCTTGGATTGTGAGGGCAGGAGCGGACAGGGCAGAACACGCATTTGGGGTATTATAAAGCGCCCTCAAATTTTGCGGCTTTCTTGTAATGTTGATTGAATAGAGCCCAAGTCTCTGATTACAGTTTAAAAGGTGTAAAAGTAAATCGCACAAGTCAAGAAAGTGGGAGCGGTGCCTGGAAAACGTCCATTTCTTTGCTGATTAAATACTTGTTACACTCACATTCATGTCTGTTTATCTTTGTAGATAAATAAACTTTATTTTTCTTACACATACACATTCCATGTTACATGTTACAACGTTGGATCCCTGAAGCCACCACAAGGTGGAGCTACTGTCTATGGAGAAGTCCATGCAATAAGTTCCGATCTCCCCCTAGTGGTGGCTGCAGGTGCAGCAATGAGACAACTACACGTCTAATCAGCTGTATATCACAATATCCTCTCATTACCTGCCTGTAATGTCATCCTGCGGCTATGTATACAGCCAGAATCATCTCTGCCTTTATATAGATGCAATGTACCAAGAATGCAGAAATTGTAACAGAACATTTCAGGGAGATAAGTAAGAAAAGTGTAAGAAAGAACTGTGATTCCAGAGACTTCACAAGTGCACATGTACAGAGGACAAATCCTAAGTGTGCCGGGATGAGAATCTCCCGCATACTATGTGTGATGGGATGAGAATCTCCTGTATATTATGTGTGATGGGATGAGAATCTCCTGTATACGATGTGTGATGGGATGAGAATCTCCTGTATATTATGTGTGATGGGATGAGAATCTCCTGTATACTATGTGTGATGGGATGAGAATCTCCTGTATACTATGTGTGATGGGATGAGAATCTCCTGTATACTATGTGTGATGGGATGAGAATCTCCTGTATACTATGTGTGATGGGATGAGAATCTCCTGTATACTATGTGTGATGGGATGAGAATCTCCTGTATATTATGTGTGATGGATGACAATCTCCTGTATACTATGTGTGATGGGATGAGAATCTCCTGTGTATACTATGTGTGATGAATGAGAATCTCCTGTGTATACTATGTGTGATGGGATGAGAATCTCCTGTGTATACTATGTGTGATGGATGAGAATCTCTTGTGTATACTATGTGTGATGGATGAGAATCTCCTGTATATTATGTGTGATGTGATGAGAATCTCCTGTATACTATGTGTGATGGTATGAGACTCTCCTGTATACTATGAGTGATGGGGTGAGAATCTCCTGTGCATACTATGTGTGATGGGGTGAGAATCTCCTGTATACTATGTGTGATGGGGTGAGAATCTCCTGTATACTATGTGTGATGGGATGAGAATCTCCTGTGTATACTATGTGTGATGGCATGAGAATCTCTTGTGTATACTATGTGTGATGAATGAGAATCTCCGGTGTATACTATGTGTGATGGGATGAGAATCTCCTGTGTATACTATGTGTGATGGGATGAGAATCTCTTGTGTATACTATGTGTGATGGATGAGAATCTCCTGTGTATACTATGTGTGATGGGATGAGAATCTCTTGTGTATACTATGTGTGATGGATGAGAATCTCCGGTGTATACTATGTGTGATGGGATGAGAATCTCCTGTGTATACTATGTGTGATGGGATGAGAATCTCTTGTGTATACTATGTGTGATGGATGAGAATCTCCTGTGTATACTATGTGTGATGGGATGAGAATCTCCTGTATATTATGTGTGTTGGCATGAGAATCTCCTGTGTTTATTATGTGTGATGGGATGAGAATCTCCTGTGTATACTATGTGTGATGGGATGAGAATCTCCTGTATACTATGTGTGATTGGGTGAGAATCTCCTGTGCATACTATGTGTGATGGGGTGAGAATCTCCTGTATACTATGTGTGATGGGGTGAGAATCTCCTGTATACTATGTGTGATGGGGTGAGAATCTCCTGTATACTATGTGTGATGGATGATAATCTTCTGTGTGTACTATGTGTGATGGATGAGAATCTCCTGTGTATTATGTGTGATGGGATGAGAATCTCCTGTATATTGTGTGTGATGGGATGAGAATCTCCTGTATATTATGTGTGATGGGATGAGAATCTCCTGTATACTATGTGTGATGGGATGAGTATCTCCTGTATACTATGTGTGATGGGATGAGAATCTCCTGTGCATTATGTGTGATGGGATGAGAATCTCCTGTGTATTATGTGTGATGGGATGAGAATCTCCCATGTATACTATGTGTGATGGGATGAGAATCTCCTGTGTATACTATGTGTGATGGGATGAGAATCTCCCGTGTATACTATGTGTGATGGGATGAGAATCTCCTGTGTATTGTGTGATGGGATGAGAATCTCCTGTGTATTATGTGTGATGGGATGAGAATCTCCTGTATACTATGTGTGATGGGATGAGAATCTCCTGTATACTATGTGTGATGGATGATAATCTTCTGTGTGTACTATGTGTGATGGATGAGAATCTCCTGTGTATTATGTGTGATGGGATGAGAATCTCCTGTATATTGTGTGTGATGGGATGAGAATCTCCTGTATACTATGTGTGATGGGATGAGAATCTCCTGTATACTATGTGTGATGGGATGAGAATCTCCTGTATATTATGTGTGATGGGATGAGAATCTCCTGTATATTATGTGTGATGGATGACAATCTCCTGTATACTATGTGTGATGGGATGAGAATCTCCTGTGTATACTATGTGTGATGAATGAGAATCTCCTGTGTATACTATGTGTGATGGGATGAGAATCTCCTGTGTATACTATGTGTGATGGGATGAGAATCTCCTGTATATTATGTGTGATGGGATGAGAATCTCCTGTATACTATGTGTGATGGTATGAGACTCTCCTGTATACTATGAGTGATGGGGTGAGAATCTCCTGTGCATACTATGTGTGATGGGGTGAGAATCTCCTGTATACTATGTGTGATGGGGTGAGAATCTCCTGTATACTATGTGTGATGGGATGAGAATCTCCTGTGTATACTATGTGTGATGGCATGAGAATCTCTTGTGTATACTATGTGTGATGAATGAGAATCTCCGGTGTATACTATGTGTGATGGGATGAGAATCTCCTGTGTATACTATGTGTGATGGGATGAGAATCTCTTGTGTATACTATGTGTGATGGATGAGAATCTCCTGTGTATACTATGTGTGATGGGATGAGAATCTCCTGTATATTATGTGTGTTGGCATGAGAATCTCCTGTGTTTATTATGTGTGATGGGATGAGAATCTCCTGTGTATACTATGTGTGATGGGATGAGAATCTCCTGTATACTATGTGTGATTGGGTGAGAATCTCCTGTGCATACTATGTGTGATGGGGTGAGAATCTCCTGTATACTATGTGTGATGGGGTGAGAATCTCCTGTATACTATGTGTGATGGATGAGAATCTCCTGTGTATTATGTGTGATGGGATGAGAATCTCCTGTATATTGTGTGTGATGGGATGAGAATCTCCTGTATACTATGTGTGATGGGATGAGAATCTCCTGTATACTATGTGTGATGGGATGAGAATCTCCTGTATACTATGTGTGATGGGATGAGTATCTCCTGTATACTATGTGTGATGGGATGAGAATCTCCTGTGCATTATGTGTGATGGGATGAGAATCTCCTGTGTATTATGTGTGATGGGATGAGAATCTCCCATGTATACTATGTGTGATGGGATGAGAATCTCCTGTGTATACTATGTGTGATGGGATGAGAATCTCCCGTGTATACTATGTGTGATGGGATGAGAATCTCCTGTGTATTGTGTGATGGGATGAGAATCTCCTGTGTATTATGTGTGATGGGATGAGAATCTCCTGTATACTATGTGTGATGGGATGAGAATCTCCTGTATACTATGTGTGATGGATGATAATCTTCTGTGTGTACTATGTGTGATGGATGAGAATCTCCTGTGTATTATGTGTGATGGGATGAGAATCTCCTGTATATTGTGTGTGATGGGATGAGAATCTCCTGTATACTATGTGTGATGGGATGAGAATCTCCTGTATACTATGTGTGATGGGATGAGTATCTCCTGTATACTATGTGTGATGGGATGAGTATCTCCTGTATACTATGTGTGATGGGATGAGAATCTCCTGTATACTATGTGTGATGGGATGAGAATCTCCTGTATACTATGTGTGATGGGATGAGAATCTCCTGTATACTATGTGTGATGGGATGAGTATCTCCTGTATACTATGTGTGATGGGATGAGAATCTCCTGTGCATTATGTGTGATGGGATGAGAATCTCCTGTGTATTATGTGTGATGGGATGAGAATCTCCCATGTATACTATGTGTGATGGGATGAGAATCTCCCGTGTATACTATGTGTGATGGGATGAGAATCTCCCGTGTATACTATGTGTGATGGGATGAGAATCTCCCGTGTATACTATGTGTGATGGGATGAGAATCTCCTGTGTATTATGTGTGATGGGATGAGAATCTCCTGTATACTATGTGTGATGGGATGAGAATCTCCTGTGCATTATGTGTGATGGGATGAGAATCTCCTGTGTATACTATGTGTGATGGGATGAGAATCTCCCGTGTATACTATGTGTGATGGGATGAGAATCTCCTGTGTATTGTGTGATGGGATGAGAATCTCCTGTGTATTATGTATGATGGGATGAGAATCTCCTGTATATTATGTGTGATGGGATGAGAATCTCCTGTGTATACTATGTGTGATGGGATGAGAATCTCCTGTGTATATTATGTGTGATGGGGTGGAATCTCCAGGACTGTAATGCCGCTGTGTACAGAGTCCGGGGTATTTGTTTATGGCTCATGTGTTACACTGCGCTGCTGGCTGTTGTATATGGCTCATGTGTTACACTGTACACTGCTGCCTGTTGTATATGGCTCATGTGTTACACTGTACACTGCTGCCTGTTGTATATGGCTCATGTGTTACACTGTACGCTGCTGCCTGTTGTATATGGCTCTTGTGTTATACTGCGCTGCTGCCTGTTGTATATGGCTCATGTGTTACACTGCGCTGCTGCCTGTTGTATATTGCTTATGTGTTACACTGTACGCTGCTGCCTGTTGTATATGGCTCATGTGTTACACTGTATGCTGCTGCCTGTTGTATATGGCTCATGTGTTACACTGCGCTGCTGCCTGTTGTATATGGCTCATGTGCTACACTGCGCTGCTGACTGTTGTATATGGCTTATGTGTTACACTGTGCTGCTGCCTGTTGTATATGGCTCATGTGTTACACTGTGCTGCTGCCTGTTGTATATGGCTTATGTGTTACACTGTATGCTGCTGCCTGTTGTATATGGCTCATGTGTTACACTGCGCTGCTGCCTGTTGTATATGGCTTATGTGTTACACTGTACGCTGCTGCCTGTTTTATATGGCTCATGTGTTACACTGTATGCTGCTGCCTGTTGTATATGGCTCATGTGTTACACTGCGCTGCTGCCTGTTGTATATGGCTCATGTGCTACACTGCGCTGCTGACTGTTGTATATGGCTTATGTGTTACACTGTGCTGCTGCCTGTTGTATATGGCTCATGTGTTACACTGTGCTGCTGCCTGTTGTATATGGCTTATGTGTTACACTGTATGCTGCTGCCTGTTGTATATGGCTCATGTGTTACACTGCGCTGCTGCCTGTTGTATATGGCTCATGTGTTACACTGTACGCTGCTGCCTGTTGTATATGGCTCATGTGTTACACTGTATGCTGCTGCCTGTTGTATATGGCTCATGTGTTACACTGCGCTGCTGACTGTTGTATATGGCTTATGTGTTACACTGTACGCTGCTGCCTGTTGTATATGGCTCATGTGTTACACTGTATGCTGCTGCCTGTTGTATATGGCTCATGTGTTACACTGCGCTGCTGCCTGTTGTATATGGCTCATGTGTTACACTGCGCTGCTGCCTGTTGTATATGGCTTATGTGTTACACTGTACGCTGCTGCCTGTTGTATATGGCTCATGTGTTACACTGTATGCTGCTGCCTGTTGTATATAGGTTATGTGTTACACTGCGCTGCTGCCTGTTGTATATGGCTCTTGTGTTACACTGCGCTGCTGCCTGTTGTATATGGCTCATGTGTTACACTATACTCTGATGCCTGTTGTATATCGCTTATGTGTTACACTGCGCTGCTGCCTGTTGTATATGGCTTATGTGTTACACTGTGTGCTGCTGCCTGTTGTATATGGCTCTTGTGTTACACTGTGCGCTGCTGCCTGTTGTATATGGCTCATGTGTTACACTGTGCGCTGCTGCCTGTTGTATATGGCTCATGTGTTACACTGTGCGCTGCTGCCTGTTGTATATGGCTCATGTGTTACACTGTACGCTGCTGCCTGTTGTATATGCCTCTTGTGTTACACTGCGCTGCTGCCTGTTGTATATGGCTCTTGTGTTACACTGCGCTGCTGCCTGTTGTATATGGCTCATGTGTTACACTGTGTGCTGCTGCCTGTTGTATATGGCTCATGTGTTACACTGCGCTGCTGCCTGTTGTATATGGCTCATGTGTTACACTGCGCTGCTGCCTGTTGTATATGGCTCATGTGTTACACTATACTCTGATGCCTGTTGTATATCGCTTATGTGTTACACTGCGCTGCTGCCTGTTGTATATGGCTTATGTGTTACACTGTGTGCTGCTGCCTGTTGTATATGGCTCTTGTGTTACACTGTGCGCTGCTGCCTGTTGTATATGGCTCATGTGTTACACTGTGCGCTGCTGCCTGTTGTATATGGCTCATGTGTTACACTGTGCGCTGCTGCCTGTTGTATATGGCTCATGTGTTACACTGTACGCTGCTGCCTGTTGTATATGGCTCATGTGTTACACTGTACGCTGCTGCCTGTTGTATATGGCTCATGTGCTACACTGCGCTGCTGCCTGTTGTATATGGCTCATGTGTTACACTATACTCTGATGCCTGTTGTATATCGCTTATGTGTTACACTGCGCTGCTGCCTGTTGTATATGGCTTATGTGTTACACTGTGTGCTGCTGCCTGTTGTATATGGCTCATGTGTTACACTGTGTGCTGCTGCCTGTTGTATATGGCTCATGTGTTACACTGCGCTGCTGCCTGTTGTATATGGCTCATGTGTTACACTATACTCTGATGCCTGTTGTATATCGCTTATGTGTTACACTGCGCTGCTGCCTGTTGTATATGGCTTATGTGTTACACTGTGTGCTGCTGCCTGTTGTATATGGCTCTTGTGTTACACTGTGCGCTGCTGCCTGTTGTATATGGCTCATGTGTTACACTGTGCGCTGCTGCCTGTTGTATATGGCTCATGTGTTACACTGTGCGCTGCTGCCTGTTGTATATGGCTCATGTGTTACACTGTACGCTGCTGCCTGTTGTATATGGCTCATGTGTTACACTGTACGCTGCTGCCTGTTGTATATGGCTCATGTGTTACACTGCGCTGCTGCCTGTTGTATATGGCTCTTGTGTTACACTGTGCTGCTGCCTGTTGTATATGGCTCATGTGTTACACTGTGCTGCTGCCTGTTGTATATGGCTCATGTGTTACACTGTACGCTGCTGCCTGTTGTATATGGCTCATGTGTTACACTGTACGCTGCTGCCTGTTGTATATGGCTCATGTGTTACACTGTGCGCTGCTGCCTGTTGTATATGGCTCATGTGTTACACGCCGCTGCTGCCTATTGTATATGGCTCATGTGTTACACTGCGCTGCTGACTGTTGTATATGGCTCATGTGTTACACTGCGCTGCTGACTGTTGTATATGGCTCATGTGCTACACTGCGCTGCTGCCTGTTGTATATGGCTCATGTGTTACACTGTGCTGCTGCCTGTTGTATATGGCTCATGTGTTACACTGCGCTGCTGCCTGTTGTATATGGCTCATGTGTTACACTATACTCTGATGCCTGTTGTATATCGCTTATGTGTTACACTGCGCTGCTGCCTGTTGTATATGGCTTATGTGTTACACTGTGTGCTGCTGCCTGTTGTATATGGCTCTTGTGTTACACTGTGCGCTGCTGCCTGTTGTATATGGCTCATGTGTTACACTGTGCGCTGCTGCCTGTTGTATATGGCTCATGTGTTACACTGTGCGCTGCTGCCTGTTGTATATGGCTCATGTGTTACACTGTACGCTGCTGCCTGTTGTATATGGCTCATGTGTTACACTGTACGCTGCTGCCTGTTGTATATGGCTCATGTGCTACACTGCGCTGCTGCCTGTTGTATATGGCTCATGTGTTACACTGCGCTGCTGCCTGTTGTATATGGCTCATGTGTTACACTATGTGCTGCTGCCTGTTGTATATGGCTGTGTTACACTGTGCGCTGCTGCCTGTTGTATATGGCTCATGTGTTACACTGCGCTGCTGCCTGTTGTATATGGCTCTTGTGTTACACTGCGCTGCTGCCTGTTGTATATGGCTGTGTTATACTGCGCTGCTGCCTGTTGTATATGGCTCTTGTGTTACACTGCGCTGCTGCCTGTTGTATATGGCTCATGTGTTACACTGCGCTGCTGCCTGTTGTATATGGCTGTGTTACACTGCGCTGCTGCCTGTTGTATATGGCTCTTGTGTTACACTGCGCTGCTGCCTGTTGTATATGCCTCTTGTGTTACACTGCGCTGCTGCCTGTTGTATATGGCTCTTGTGTTACACTGCGCTGCTGCCTGTTGTATATGGCTCATGTGTTACACTGTGTGCTGCTGCCTGTTGTATATGGCTCATGTGTTACACTGCGCTGCTGCCTGTTGTATATGGCTCATGTGTTACACTATACTCTGATGCCTGTTGTATATCGCTTATGTGTTACACTGCGCTGCTGCCTGTTGTATATGGCTTATGTGTTACACTGTGTGCTGCTGCCTGTTGTATATGGCTCTTGTGTTACACTGTGCGCTGCTGCCTGTTGTATATGGCTCATGTGTTACACTGTGCGCTGCTGCCTGTTGTATATGGCTCATGTGTTACACTGTGCGCTGCTGCCTGTTGTATATGGCTCATGTGTTACACTGTACGCTGCTGCCTGTTGTATATGGCTCATGTGTTACACTGTACGCTGCTGCCTGTTGTATATGGCTCATGTGCTACACTGCGCTGCTGCCTGTTGTATATGGCTCATGTGTTACACTGTACGCTGCTGCCTGTTGTATATGGCTCATGTGTTACACTGTACGCTGCTGCCTGTTGTATATGGCTCATGTGTTACACTGTGTGCTGCTGCCTGTTGTATATGGCTCATGTGTTACACTGTACGCTGCTGCCTGTTGTATATGGCTCATGTGTTACACTGTGCTGCTGCCTGTTGTATATGGCTCATGTGTTACACTGTACGCTGCTGCCTGTTGTATATGGCTCATGTGTTACACTGCGCTGCTGCCTGTTGTATATGGCTCATGTGTTACACTATGTGCTGCTGCCTGTTGTATATGGCTGTGTTACACTGTGCGCTGCTGCCTGTTGTATATGGCTCATGTGTTACACTGCGCTGCTGCCTGTTGTATATGGCTCATGTGTTACACTGCGCTGCTGCCTGTTGTATATGGCTGTGTTACACTGCGCTGCTGCCTGTTGTATATGGCTCTTGTGTTACACTGCGCTGCTGCCTGTTGTATATGGCTCTTGTGTTACACTGCGCTGCTGCCTGTTGTATATGGCTCTTGTGTTACACTGCGCTGCTGCCTGTTGTATATGGCTCATGTGTTACACTGTGTGCTGCTGCCTGTTGTATATGGCTCATGTGTTACACTGCGCTGCTGCCTGTTGTATATGGCTCTTGTGTTACACTGCGCTGCTGCCTGTTGTATATGGCTCATGTGTTACACTGCGCTGCTGGCTGTTGTGTATGGCTCATGTGTTACACTGCGCTGCTGCCTGTTGTATATGGCTCTTGTGTTACACTGCGCTGCTGGCTGTTGTGTATGGCTCATGTGTTACACTGCGCTGCTGCCTGTTGTATATGACTCTTGTGTTACACTGCGCTGCTGCCTGTTGTATATGGCTCATGTGTTACACTGCGCTGCTGCCTGTTGTATATGGCTGTGTTACACTGCGCTGCTGCCTGTTGTATATGGCTGTGTTACACTGCGCTGCTGCCTGTTGTATATGGCTCATGTGTTACACTGTACACTGCTGCCTGTTGTATATGGCTGTGTTACACTGCGCTGCTGCCTATTGTTTATGGCTCATGTGTTACACTGCGCTGCTGCCTGTTGTATTTGGCTCATGTGTTACACTGTACACTGCTGCCTGTTGTATTTGGCTCATGTGTTACACTGTACACTGCTGCCTGTTGTATATGGCTGTGTTACACTGCGCTGCTGCCTGTTGTATATGGCTGTGTTACACTGCGCTGCTGCCTGTTGTATATGGCTCATGTGTTACACTGTACACTGATTCCTGTTGTATATGGCTCATGTGTTACACTGTACACTGCTGCCTGTTGTATATAGCTCATGTGTTACACTGCGCTGCTGCTAGTTGTATATGGCTCTTGTGTTACACTGCGCTGCTGCCTGTTGTATATGGCTCTTGTGTTACACTGCGCTGCTGCCTGTTGTATATGGCTCTTGTGTTACACTGCGCTGCTGCCTGTTGTATATGGCTCGTGTTACACTACGCTGCTGCCTGTTGTATATGGCTCTTGTGTTACACTGCGCTGCTGCCTGTTGTATATGGCTGTGTTATACTGCGCTGCTGCCTGTTGTATATGGCTGTGTTACACTTCGCTGCTGCCTGTTGTATATGGCTGTGTTACACTGCGCTGCTGCCTGTTGTATATGGCTCTTGTGTTACACTGCGCTGTTGCCTGTTGTATATGGCTCTTGTGTTACACTGCGCTGCTGCCTGTTGTATATGGCTCATGTGTTACACTGTGCTGCTGCCTGTTGTATATGGCTGTGTTACACTGCGCTGCTGCCTGTTGTATATGGCTCTTGTGTTACACTGCGCTGCTGCCTGTTGTATATGGCTCTTGTGTTACACTGCGCTGCTGCCTGTTGTATATGGCTCTTGTGTTACACTGCGCGGCTGCCTGTTGTATATGGCTCATGTGTTACACTGTGTGCTGCTGCCTGTTGTATATGGCTCTTGTGTTACACTGCGCTGCCGCCTGTTGTATATGGCTCTTGTGTTACACTGCGCTGCTGCCTGTTGTATATGGCTCATGTGTTACACTGCACTGCTGCCTGTTGTATATGGCTCATGTGTTACACTGCGCTGCTGCCTGTTGTATATGGCTCATGTGTTACACTGCGCTGCTGCCTGTTGTATATGGCTCATGTGTTACACTGCGCTGCTGCCTGTTGTATATAGGTTATGTGTTACACTGCGCTGCTGCCTGTTGTATATGGCTCTTGTGTTACACTGCGCTGCTGCCTGTTGTATATGGCTCTTGTGTTACACTGCGCTGCTGCCTGTTGTATATGGCTCTTGTGTTACACTGTGCTGCTGCCTGTTGTATATGGCTGTGTTACACTGCGCTGCTGCCTGTTGTATATGGCTCTTGTGTTACACTGCGCTGCTGCCTGTTGTATATGGCTCTTGTGTTACACTGTGCTGCTGACTGTTGTATATGGCTCATGTGTTACACTGCGCTGCTGCCTGTTGTATATGGCTGTGTTACACTGCGCTGCTGCCTGTTGTATGTGGCTCTTGTGTTACACTGCGCTGCTGCCTGTTGTATATGGCTCTTGTGTTACACTGCGCTGCTGCCTGTTGTATATGGCTCTTGTGTTACACTGCGCTGCTGCCTGTTGTATATGGCTCTTGTGTTACACTGCGCTGCTGCCTGTTGTATATGGCTCTTGTGTTACACTGCGCTGCTGCCTGTTGTATATGGCTCTTGTGTTACACTGCGCTGCTGCCTGTTGTATATGGCTCTTGTGTTACACTGCGCTGCTGCCTGTTGTATATGGCTCTTGTGTTACACTGCGCTGCTGCCTGTTGTATATGGCTCTTGTGTTACACTGCGCTGCTGCCTGTTGTATATGGCTCTTGTGTTACACTGCGCTGCTGCCTGTTGTATATGGCTCTTGTGTTACACTGCGCTGCTGTCTGTTGTATATGGCTCTTGTGTTACACTGTATGCTGCTGCCTGTTGTATATGGCTCTTGTGTTACACTGTATGCTGCTGCCTGTTGTATATGGCTGTGTTACACTGCGCTGCTGCCTGTTGTATATGGCTGTGTTACACTGCGCTGCTGCCTGTTGTATATGGCTGTGTTACACTGCGCTGCTGCCTGTTGTATATGGCTCTTGTGTTACACTGCGCTGCTGTCTGTTGTATATGGCTCTTGTGTTACACTGTATGCTGCTGCCTGTTGTATATGGCTGTGTTACACTGCGCTGCTGCCTGTTGTATATGGCTGTGTTACACTGCGCTGCTGCCTGTTGTATATGGCTGTGTTACACTGCGCTGCTGCCTGTTGTATATGGCTCTTGTGTTACACTGCGCTGCTGCCTGTTGTATATGCCTCTTGTGTTACACTGCGCTGCTGTCTGTTGTATATGGCTCTTGTGTTACACTGTATGCTACTGCCTGTTGTATATGGCTCATGTGTTACACTGCGCTGCTGCCTGTTGTATATGGCTGTGTTACACTGCGCTGCTGCCTGTTGTATATGGCTGTGTTACACTGCGCTGCTGCCTGTTGTATATGGCTCTTGTGTTACACTGCGCTGCTGCCTGTTGTATATGGCTCTTGTGTTACACTGCGCTGCTGCCTGTTGTATATGGCTCTTGTGTTACACTGCGCTGCTGCCTGTTGTACATGGCTCTTGTGTTACACTGCGCTGCTGCCTGTTGTATATGGCTGTGTTACACTGCGCTGCTGCCTGTTGTATATGGCTCTTGTGTTACACTGCGCTGCTGCCTGTTGTATATGGCTGTTGTGTTACACTGCGCTGCTGCCTGTTGTATATGGCTGTTGTGTTACACTGCGCTGCTGCCTGTTGTATATGGCTGTTGTGTTACACTGCGCTGCTGCCTGTTGTACATGTTGTATATGGGGCAGTGATTATTGTGCGCAGTCGTGTCCTAATAATTCAGGAAAGGACACGGATTTGTTTCCTTTCCCAAAATCTCTGATGCCGGATTCCTGGGGCGCGTGGTAGGGATTATGGAGCTTGTTTGTTTTCACATTTTGTCTAATTTGGAGATGTGAGGCCCCCGGTGTCTGAGCCTGAAGATTCCCTCTTACTGTATAATGGAAGTGATGTGCGCCGATGTCTGCAGCGCCCCCCGCAGGGACCGCTGAGGGCACGAGGTGAGGGGCAGCATGCACTCAATATTCATATTTTGTGGAGACGCTTTTACATCTTGCATTCTTCTCTTTCAGTCTGCAGACTGTCATGTCACCGCAAGTGTGAAGCCAAGGTAAGAGCCCTGTTATTACTGTATGAGCGGCGCACGGAGGCCGGGACAGAACGACTCCGTCACTTATGGCGGGTTTATTGTATGTGACATGTTGTTGTTGCTCTGCTCCACTTCTCCGGCAAATAGAATCTATTACTAACCCAAATCTGTCACAATCTGAAAGCCGCATAACGTAGCGGCAGAGACCCTGATTGTCACTCACTGGGCTGCTTGCTGTAGTTTTTATATAATCACTGTTTTATCACCTGGAGATTATCACTAGAGGAGTAGTAATTTTGCTGCCAAATCCTTCCCAAAACCCCACCACTGATTGGTAACTTTCTGCCTATGCACAGTGTATGCAAAAAGCTGCAAATCCGTGATATGGGCAGAGCTATACAGAGCTCAGCATTCAGAGAACTGCTAGACCTGCAGCAGATAAAAGAGAGATTTTATCAAAATGACAGCAAGCAGCCCTGGACATGACACATCACTGGAATCAGGGTCTCTGCCCCTACATTGTGCTGCTCTCAGATGGAGGAGCAAAAAGCTGGTGACAGATTCCCATTGAGAGAAGGAAAGAGCAGGATCAGCTTCACAAGTAGCGTCCATTGAGCTCTGAACCTGCAGCTCCAGAGGCAACAGGTCAGAAAATGGGTCGGAGCTTGTATTAGACGATGGTCCTTTTTTTGCCCATTTGAAGAGAAAAAATGAAAATTCACGACCATCTGTTTTTTTCTTCTATAAAGTGTCAATCACATTTGAAGATTATATTCAAAATTGCCTCTCATGTTGTGTATACAGCTCCTGTGCAGGTATATGTGCAGCACGTGCTCCATGGGTGCAGACAGCAAAAATCCCTAATCCCAGAGTTACCATCATGACCAAAAGTGTTGACACCCTTGAAATGGTTCCAGAAAATGAAATGTTTCTCCCAGATTATTATTGCAGTTACACGTTTTCTTGTACACAGGTTTATTTCCTTTGTGAGTATTAGAACAACACAAAAAACTGAGAAATAAAGACAAATTGGACATAAATGTCACAAAAATCCCCAAAACTGTCCAGACACAATTGTTGTCCCCTCCTCTTAATATTTGGTTTTACCCTTTGGAATAAATCCCTTCCATCAGTAGCCTCCTGTCCCCGTCCACAGCTTCTTCCTCCTCTCACCTGGAATCTCTGACTCTTCTTTATAAATGTCTCCAGGTCTCTCATATCTGAAGGTGTCTTCTCTACTCTCCTCTCCTCTCCTCTTCTCTCCTCTTCTCTCCTCTTCTCTCCTCTTCTCTCCTCTCCTCTTCTCTCCTCTCCTCTTCTCTCCTCTCCTCTTCTCTCCTCTCCTCTTCTCTGTCCTCTTCTCTCCTCTCCTCTTCTCTCCTCTTCTCCCCTCTTCTCTTCTCTCCTCTCCTCTCCTCTCATCTCCTCTTCTCTCCTCTCATCTCCTCTCCTCTCCTCTCCTCTTCTCTCCTCTCATCTCCTCTCCTCTCCTCTTCTCTCCTCTCCTCTTCTCTCCTCTTCTCTCTCCTCTCCTCTTCTCTCTCCTCTCCTCTTCTCTCTTCTCTCCTCTTCTCTCTTCTCTCCTCTTCTCTCTCCTTTCCTCTCCTCTCTCCTCTCTCCTCTCCTCTTCTCTCTCCTCTCCTCTTCTCTCTCCTCTCCTCTCCCAATTTTCAGATCTCTCCACAGGTGTCAATGGGGTTTAGATCTGGACTCATTGCGGCCTCTTCAGATCTCTCCAGGGCTTTGTTTCCATCCATTTCTGGGGCTTCTTGAAGTGTTTGGGGACATTGTCCTGCTGGAGACCCCTGACCTAGGACTATACCCGGCTTTCTGACACTGGGATCTACATTGCCACCCAGAATCCTCTGTAATCTTCAGATTTCATGATGTCTTGCACACAGTCACCGCACCCAGTGCCAGAGGCAGCAAAACAACCCAAACATCTGTGACCTCCATCATGTGTGACTGTAGGTGCTGTAGTCTTTACTTTGTAGGCTTCATTCTGATTTTTGTAAACAGAATAATGTGCTTTACCATAAGGCTCTATCTTGGCCTCCTCTGTCCACAAGACACTTTCCCAGAAGGATTTTGGTTACTCACGTACATTTTTGATTTTTTATGTCTCTGTGTGAGCAGTGGGGTTTCCTGGGTCTCCTCCATAGCTTTTCATGTCATTGATGTGGACGGATAGTTCTCGCTGACACTGATGCCCCCTGAGCTGCAGGATGGTTTGAATTACTCTGGACCTTGATTGGTTCTAATCCACCATCCAGACTATCCTGTATTAATCTTTCATCAGTTTTTCTCTGCTGTCCTGCGAGATGAGCTACAGTGCCATGGGTTGTAAACTTCTTGATTATGTTGTGCACTGTGGACAAAGGAACATCAAGATCTCTGGAGACTTATAACCTAGAGATTGTTGATATTTTTCACCAATTTTGGTTCTCCAGTCCTCACACCGTTCTCCTCTTTCTATTCTCCATGCTTAGTGTGGCACACACAGACACACAATGCAAAGATGGAGTCAACTTCTCCCCTTTTTATCTGGTTTCAGCTGTGATTTTCATATTGCCCACACCTGTTATTTGCCACATGGGAGTCTGAATGAGCATCACATGCTGGAAACAAAGTTGTTTACCCACAATTTTGGAAAGGTGTCAACATTTTTCCCAAATCATGTTCAGGGTTTTGTGTGAAATTCTGTCCAATTTGACTTTTTTCTCTTTTTTTTTTTGTGTTGTTCCAATACACACAAAGAAATAAACATGTGTATAACAAATTGTGTAATTGCAATGATTTTCTAGGAGAAATACTTCATTTTTCGGAACAATTTCAATGAAGCCAACACTTTCGGCCTTGGCTGTATGTGTTGTTCCCCTCCTTCTTGCTAGCCTTCTCCAGGAGAGACGCTCGGGGCCCCCGGAGAGGAATCTGACCCCGGCGGAGCATTTTGTATAAGAGCGGAGGGCGGCACACACAGGACAGGCTGAGCTCTGAACTTGCAGCGTCACAAGTAGATTTTACCTAGACGTTTTTCATTACTTTGTAGTTGCTACTTCTGTTGATCAGCTCTTTTCCTCGAGTGGGCGGCAGACAATATGGCCGCTGTATCGCAGGAGACGTCGCCCTCTTTACCCCAGAACTGAATAATCCTCCAATCTAACACTCTTCACCTACAAGTGAGTTCTCGGTGAGGTTGGACACACAGGGCATTAAATCCTGTGTAGCAGAAGAGCTGACACTTCTCCTTTCAACACTTTCCCCAGACCTCCAGGACGTACACTCGACCTGCGGCCTCATTATTAATGTTTAATTTAGCGTGACCCCCGACCCCTCCTCATGATTCTCAGCCGTAGACTCATGTGCTGCGCTGTGCTGGCAATGATGCATTGGTCCAGATTCTGCATTCCTGTCCATCTGTCATCCGGTCACTTCAGAGCGTCCGACCACTCAATCCTGAAATGAGAAGTGTCTGCAGAGTTCTGCGCAGGCGCTCTGCGCTTGTTTGATGCCTCGTCCTTTTTTTCTGGAGCACCAATGGGTCAATGTGAGAGATTGCGGAATAAAAGGAAGACGGTGCTATGGGGGAGGGGAAGTGATTTTATGGCATCAGCTCTGAATGATGAGGAAGGAGGGGGCATTATAGAAAATTAGTCTTTTCCATGTTTATGGTCCCCATCGGAAATGTTGGCATCTGGGCTTTTCCAAAATACATTCTCAATTCTTGGCTTTTTCGTCTCATTAGTGCACATGTGACCTCAGATTTATCAGATTCCCCTCGGGGCGTTACCCTGCGTTACTACGTATATAATCTGATAAACTCCTCATCATCGAACGTGCAACACGAAAAAGAAAAAAGTCGTGGATTTATGGAAAAGGATGGAGACGTGCGTCACCGCCGGCTCCCTGTGCGTCTGGCTCGCAACTTTCAGAATTTCACGCCGGTGCACGGAGAACCTGCGGGTGTGCGTCCCCGGCTTCACTGCGCACTGACCTGACATAATGAAAGCCGTGCGCATGCACCAGGATACTGGCGGTGACACCGGCTCTTGTAAGTCATATTATAACACCCACAGGGGTGCAGTAACATGATTCTTGCAACGACTAGTCTGCAGGAATCCAACAACCCCTCGACTAGTCTGAGTGTAATTAGCATATCGGAACAGATTGTCACATTCTTTTTTTGCCATTTACTGCAATCACTTCTCTGAGCAAGGGGAATTATTAAAAGGCGGGGGGATCACATAAGAATAAACACATGGGGCAGTTTGGGGGGCACAGGGGAAGCAGTGTGGGGGGCACAGGGGAGTGTTCAGGTTCACTTTAAGCTGAGGACAGCTTTATCGTCTGTGAGATAAATAAGGGAGTGCACTGATATTTTTACGTTTAGTGCAACTTTGTAGCAAACTGTCAGGTCTTAAACTGGATACAATTGTATCACATTTTCAGTTTTGAGCAGATATTTTTCTGGATGTTTTGTCAGGAAAAAAAGCTGCTGAAAAAAGCGCGTTTTTATGCTTCTTATCTTTTGAGATAGGGAAAATGCAGAAAAAACAGCAGAAACGATTGACACGCTGCTTCTTTTTTCAGCAACAAAAACTGCAAGGAAAAAAGAAGCAGCGTGTGCACAGCAAGGCAGGATTCTCATAGGATTTTCTGGGATGCATTTTACTTGCTTTTATTGATTAAAAGAAGCAAGGAAAAAAAGCATGAAAAAAGCAACGTGGGCACAAGGTCTTAGGGTCCGTGCACACGATCAGGGTTTGCAGCGTTTTGGACGCAGGGTGTTTTCGCTGCGTTGTACAGCACAAGCACAGTGGATAGGGTTTATAGAGATCTCCTGGCCACTGTGCTTGATTTCCCGCAGTGTAAACTGACCTGCGGGGCGGATTCTGCACAGGGAGAACAAAGAGTCTGCAGCGGCCCGAACCCTGATCGTGGGCATTGACAGCTGTGGTATTCCTGCTATCGACACTCGGGGCTCCGCAGGAAAGGACATGCTGCATCCAGGACCCAGTGTTTCCAGATCATGGACGCATACCCCAAGCAGTGTACAGAGCCGCACAGGCCCTTTCCTTTGTGCGCGGGTAGACCTGTCCGTCCAGGGCAGCGGGCGGAGAGACCCTCCTGACCGATGAGTCTCCAGTGCAGAGCAGTCCCAGCGGCTTGTACCTTGTCACATCATTGAGAGTCCGTCTTACCTGGCTGGGATCACACAGACGGTGCCTGATAATGCTGCAAGAATCGGGCCCCATGGATCAGATGTCGGGGCCCTTTAATGTGACCTGCAGCCAAATCTACAAACCTGTTGGCTTTCAGGTTGCCTGTGAATTTGCCCTTGCAGACGTCAGTGAGTGTAGCTTGTGTGTGAGGCTATGTGCGCACGTTGCGTAGTGTCCATGCTGAAAAATCTGCAGCGATTTAGCAGTGCATGTGCACTTCAAATCGCTGCAGAAACCGTGTGTAATGGATGCAGTGTCTGCAGAATAGATGCGATTTCATGCGCTCGGGATGCTGCCTCCACCATAGACAGAGCGGGAGCAGCATCCAAAGAACAGGGAATAAGTGACATGCTGCTTTTTTGAGCGCAGTGATTTGGATCAAAATTTCTGCATGCAAATCGCTGCGCTCTCAAACGCAACATGCGGATGCATTATGCACAATCTTCATAGATTGTGCTGGGGACGCAGGCGTTTACGTTTTAGTGCAATATGCAGCGTAAACGCATGAAATTATGCAACGTGCGCACATAGTCTGACTGCGACTCACATGAGACCTATCTGCAATGTGGACGTTCTTACTGACGGTCGCCCAAATATTTTTGGCAAAGAATTTCTGTCGTTGCCTTAAAAAACAAGAATACTTGTCAGCACCCAACTTCCATTCACATCCATGGAGGTAAAGTCACGTGATTGCAACCAAAAAGCCAACAGGTTTGGATTTTTGCCGAACGCTCGTCACGGTCTTGTTGCCGCCCGCACATTGGAACAGTGACATCTTTCCGTCGTCCCCTGGACACCTTGGTCTTACCTCTGCGCAGGGTTTTGGTCTCTGGATGTCTCCATTCACTGACAGCCGGCAGAAGTCTTGAAATGGTGAAGAATAGAGAGATGAAGTACATTAGAAAGTTGCAGCACTTTTCATGTGATTTTGTGTGATTTACAGATGACCTACCCCGGCTCTGCTACATTGGTATAACTCTGCTGTGCGGTTCATACATACGGACGCCGCTCGCTGTCACAGCAGAGGGTTTGCGCCCGTGTCTCAGTAGGTTACGATGTTTTCTTTGTGGAGCTCCTCAAGGTTTGCAGTGGAGCAGCCTTACCTCAGCGCCGTCATCCAGAGCTGCATTCCTACAGTGGAGCTGCTGACACACGACAGCCTGCGACCTGGCTCCGAGAGACACCGCAGCCTCAGCGCCGCCATTACTGGCATCTGGTGAATGTTACACAGGAATGGCACCAACCTGTAAGGTCCAAAATACAGTGAGACCCCTGGGAGGGGGAGGGGGGGGGGGGTCGGCTGCACACACAGGACCTGGTCAGACGCCGCCACTGAATCTCCCCTGGAATTAGACATTTGTTTTTGGAAGCTCGTACCCCACATATTATATGGAATTTAGAATAAAATTGACATATACAGTGTTAATGAGAAACTTCTCAAACTTTTGAGACTGTCTAATCTCTAGACACCTCCGGAGCTGTGCTCAGTATTCTGCAGCCACTTAGAATGCTGTCAGCTGAGGACTTACACAAACCTTATAGCTGTAGTGTACAGAGCCTGGAGAAAGCACTACACCTCCCATCATGTACACCCAAACAGCCCAGCAGGAGGCGCCAGCAGCCCGACAACTAATCACAAGCCGGCTGTATTTGGAATGCAGCTCTGGATGTGACTAGAGCCATAATGAAATCTGAATGTTTGATGGGTTTTCCCATCTCTGCATAGATCCTATGTCTGAGAGCCATCTCTATCTCAAAAATGGGGGGTAATTGGTCTCCATTTGGTGGTCCGGCTGCTGCCTGTGTCCAGCGCTCCATTGTAGGAGCTCCAAAAAATTTCAGAGCAAGCGCCATTACAGAGCTCCCATAGAAGTCAGCGGAGAGCGGCACATACACAGCAACCTGTCCCACCGCGGCCACCAGACGTGGTCAGAGGACCTCCGCTCTGCAGCTGACAACCATTTATCATAGCCTTCGGGTGGGCTATAAATGTTAGGGGGTCCCCCTCCAATAGTATCATACCTAAATATAGAACAGCATACAAATGTAGCAGAGTTGAGATTGTGAACAGGCAAAACTGAGCATCATGGAGGTCTGTGACTTTACATAGGACTGCCAGTAAAATCTCCCAATTATGATGCGTTGTCTGTGGCTTTACATAGGATTGCAGGAAAAATATCCTGGTTATGAAGTGTAATCTGGGAGTTTACATAGGACTGATTTTAAAACCTACTCATCATGACGTGTTGTCTGTGGCTTTACATAGGACTGCAGGTAAAATCTACTGACCATAATGTGTCATCTATGACTTTACATAGGACTGTGGGTAAAACCTCCTGATCATGATGTGTCTTCTGTGGCTTTACATAGGACTGCAGGTAACGCCTCCTGCTCATGATGTGTCTTCTGTGGCTTTACATAGGACTGCAGGTAACGCCTCCTACTTATGATGTCTTCTGTGGCTTTACATAGGACTGCAGGTAACGCCTCCTGCTCATGATGTGTCTTCTGTGGCTTTACATAGGACTGCAGGTAACTCCTCCTGCTCATGATGTGTCTTCTGTGGCTTTACATAGGACTGCAGGTGACGCCTCCTGCTCATGATGTGTGTTCTGTGGCTTTACATGATAGGACTGCAGGTAACGCCTAGTGCTCATGATATGGCTTTACATAGGACTGCAGGTAACGCCTCCTGCTCATGATGTGTCTTCTGTGGCTTTACATAGGACTGCAGGTGACGCCTCCTGCTCATGATGTGTCTTCTGTGGCTTTACATGATAGGACTGCAGGTAACGCCTAGTGCTCATGATGTGGCTTTACATAGGACTGCAGGTAATGCCTCCTGCTCATGATGTGTCTTCTGTGGCTTTACATAGGACTGCAGGTAACGCCTCCTGCTCATGATGTGTCTTCTGTGGCTTTACATAGGACTGCAGGTAACACCTCCTACTTATGATGTGTCTTCTGTGGCTTTACATAGGACTGCAGGTAACGCCTCCTGCTCATGTGTCTTCTGTGGCTTTACATAGGACTGCAGGTAACGCCTCCTACTTATGATGTGTCTTCTGTGGCTTTATATAGGACTGCAGGTAACGCCTCCTGCTCATGATGTGTCTTCTGTGGCTTTACATAGGACTGCAGGTAACGCCTCCTACTTATGATGTGTCTTCTGTGGCTTTACATAGGACTGCAGGTAACGCCTCCTGCTCATGATGTGTTTTCTGTGGCTTTACATGATAGGACTGCAGGTAACGCCTAGTGCTCATGATGTGGCTTTACATAGGACTGCAGGTAATGCCTCCTGCTCATGATGTGTCTTCTGTGGCTTTACATAGGACTGCAGGTAACGCCTCCTACTTATGATGTGTCTTCTGTGGCTTTACATAGGACTGCAGGTAACGCCTCCTGCTCATGATGTGTTTTCTGTGGCTTTACATAGGACTGCAGGTAACGCCTAGTGCTCATGATGTGGCTTTACATAGGACTGCAGGTAATGCCTCCTGCTCATGATGTGTCTTCTGTGGCTTTACATAGGACTGCAGGTAACACCTCCTGCTCATGATGTGTCTTCTGTGGCTTTACATAGGACTGCAGGTAACGCCTCCTACTTATGATGTGGCTTTACATAGGACTGCAGGTAATGCCTCCTGCTCATGATGTGTCTTATGTGGCTTTACGTAGGACTGCAAGTAACGCCTCCTGCTCATTACGTGTCTTCTGTGGCTTTACATAGGACTGCAGGTAACGCCTCCTGCCTATGATGTGTCTTCTGTGGCTTTACATAGGACTGCAGGTAACGCCTCCTGCTTATGATGTGTCTTCTGTGGCTTTACATAGGACTGCAGGTGACGCCTCCTGCTCATGATATGTCTTCTGTGGCTTTACATAGGACTGCAGGTAACGCCTCCTGCCTATGATGTGTCTGCTGTGGCTTTACATAGGACTGCAGGTGACGCATTTTGCTCATGATATGTCTTCTGTGGCTTTACATAGGACTGCAGGTAACGCCTCCTGCTTATGATGTGTCTTCTGTGGCTTTACATAGGACTGCAGGTAACGCCTCCTGCTCATGATGTGTCTTCTGTGGCTTTACATAGGACTGCAGGTGACGCGTCCTGCTCATGATGCACACGTTAGGAGTTTCCACGCTCGGCTCTGCTGCGTCTGTGTGTAGTGCGCTGTGGCTTTCTTCCAGATTAGCATTTTTTATGGAGTTGGGGCCGCTTGCAGATCACATACTAGTGAATACTTTCCAAGATCTTCCCATCGTTGCGTCCCGGCTGGATTCTTCACTAATGGATCTTAAGTTCTAAGAAAAGAATGTAATTAAGGAGAAAGAAAGCGAGCCAAGAAAACCCAGAGGCTCCGACTCCGGGGCCCTCCCTGTCCCCCATTCTTCTTGGGGGGCTCGGTGGCATCATGGCCCCCATACCCTGACCACACTGCGCATAGCCATCGCTGGGAGCCATAACCAGGAACACACACTTGGCTCGTTACGTGGCCAAACTGCGCCACCCTGTAAATTCACGGAACGCAGGCGGGCGTGACTCATCCGGAGCAGCGAGGATCCACGGGACGCACTGTTCTCTCCTACATCAACTTATATAAAAAGTTTAAGTAGTTTCCATTGGTCTGAGGAGTCTTCAGCGCCTCCTGATTTCGGTTTCTTGTGAAATTCCTGGATGGTCGCACCCTGTGATCAGATGGTCCCAGTCCCAAATTCTGCCTAAACTTTCCAGCACTGACTCACATGTAAGAAGTTATAGCCAAGATCAAATAAAAAGAGGACCAGGCATTACCTCCAATATAACCTCCTAATATAACAATCACAGGAGACTGCATCAGCAGAATAGTGAGTGCAGCTCTGGAGTAATGTATGTACTTAGTGACTGCACCAGCAGAATAGTGAGTGCAGCTGTGGAGTATAATATAGGAGGTAACTCAGGATCAGTAATATATGTACACAGTGACTGCATCAACAGAAGAGAGAGTGCAGCTCTGGAGTATAATACAGGAGGTAACTCAGGATCAGTAATGTATGTACACAGTGACTGCACCAGCAGAATAGTGAGTGCAGCTCTGGAGTATAATACAGGAGGTAACTCAGGATCAGTAATGTATGTACACAGTGACTGCACCAGCAGAATAGTGAGTACAGCTCTGGAGTATAATACAGGAGGTAACTCAGGATCAGTAATGTATGTACACAGTGACTGCACCAGCAGAATAGTGAGTGCAGCTCTGGAGTATAATACAGGAGGTAACTCAGGATCAGTAATGTAATGTATGTACACAGTGACTGCACCTGCAGAATAGTGAGTGCAGCTCTGGAGTATAATCCAGGATGTACAATTATTTGTAAACTACTTCTAAATGTCAGCTATAAAATAATGTTACAAAGTGAGGATTGATTTTGTGATGTAGGGACAGTCCTGGCATTGGAGTATTGTGTGTATGTACAGTCCGGGGTGGCAGGTGACGCTGATGTTTGTGCCTTGTGTGACCTTATTCTAGATGAGCTTTTCCTGGAATATACAGTTAATATTGTAGCTGTGGAGCGTTGATACAATGGTTAGATGTATATTGTACAGTTCCTCCTTCCAGGAATTCAGCAGTAAATCCCGGCTGTGAGGTTAATGCTTTACTTTTATATATGTCATCTGTACAGATAGATAAACACAGGAGAGGCCTCGGAGGAGCCAACTGCCCAGAACACGGCTCCGGTGACATTTACCAACCACATGCAGCGTGTGCGGTGTCACGTACCGCAGCTCCGCAGCCGGGCGCAGGATGTCGGCCATCACCGCCTCCGCTTCTGTGTAAACTGTGCACAGGTCCAGCAGAGATCTCTGCCATTGTTACACTAGGATGCTGATGATCCCCATTCTGTATTTCTTCCTAACGATCATTCTATAACAACCCTGTGATGTCATTGCTCCCGGGAGGTGACATCACAGACAGAGGACCTGTCACTTACCATAATTATGTCATTCATTGCCTGGTATAAATTCCGCTGCTCTCCTGAATTCAGGAGATGATGTTTGTTTGTTTGTTTTTTTAGATATGACCTTCTCTATCCTCTATATACATCTAGTCAATTTAGCCAAGTGGGTGTGGCCATCAGCGCTTTGTGAGGAACACACCCACTTGGCTAATAAGACCACATTGATTCACCGAGAAGAAGAGGCCATATCCAGGAAGAGAGGCACAGACACAAAATAATACTTTTATAGCAGGAGTTAATCACTATAGGTTTGTACAGCGCAGATGTATCCAGTGACGCGCAGGGACGTTCTCTCCTATCAGTCGTTCATTTTCACTTTTCCTGTTCTTCTGGCCCAGACCATCATGATGACTTCTTCCATCCATGTCACGTCTCTACAGAATGCAACACTCTGATATATTGGGGTCATCGCTTTTATCTGCAATCATTATCCCACTTTGCCACAAACCCCCATGGAGCCCTGCACAATAATAATACTATCGACCGTCGCAGAAATCTTCTTCCCTATCAGCACAATACACATTTTATGCTGCCACGTGGTGATCTTCCTTCCTCTTTGCCTGTACATGACAATAGGTTGTCTACGTTGTAATAGTGCCCCCACATGGTGATAGTGCCCCCTCTGTGCCTCCACATGGTAATAGTGCCCCTTCTGTGCCCCCACATGGCGATAGTGCCCCCTCTGTGCCCTCACATGGAGATAGTGCCCCCTCTGTGCCCCCACATGGCGATAGTGCCCCCTCTGTGCCCTCACATGGCGATAGTGCCCCCTCTGTGCCCTCACATGGAGATAGTGCCCCTTCTGTGCCCCCAGATAGTAATAGTACACAATATGGTAATAGTGCCCTCTCTGTACTTCCACATGGTAATATTGCCCCCTCTGTCCCCCCACATGGTAATAATGCCTCCTTTGTACCTCCACATGGAAATAGTGCCCCCACATGGTAATAGTGCCCCCACATGGTAATAGTGCCCCCTTTGTTCCCCACATGGAAATAGTGCCCCCTCTGTGCCTTCACATGGAAATAGTGCCCCCACATGGTAATAGTGCCCCCTTTGTTCCCCACATAGTAATAGTGCCCCTTCTTTCCCCCCACATGGTAATAATGCCTACTCTGTGCCCATACATGGTAATAGTGCCCCCTCTGTGCCCTCACATGGAAATAGTGCCCCCACATAGTAATAGTACCCCCTCTGTGCTTCCACATGGTAATAGTGCCCCCACATGGTAATAATGCCCCCTCTGTGCCTCCACATGGTAATAGTGCCCCCTTTGTGCCTCCACATGGTAATAATGCCCCCTCTGTGCCTCCACATGGTAATAGTGCCCCTTCTGTGCCCCACATGGTAATAATGCCCCCTCTGTGCCTACACATGGTAATAGTGCCCCTTCTGTGCCCCACATGGTAATAGTGCCCCCTTTGTGCCTCCACATGGTAATAATGCCCCTTCTGTGCCCCACATGGTAATATTGCCCCCTCTGTGCCTCCAGATGGTAATAGTGCCCCCACATGGTAATATTGTCCCCACATGGTAATATTGTCCCCACATGGTAATATTGTCCCCACATGGTAATAGTGCCCCTTCTGTGCCCCACATGGTAATAGTGCCCACTTTGTGCCTTCACATGGTAATAATGCCCCCTCTGTGCCCCATGTGGTAATAGTGCCCCCTCTGTGCCTCCACATGGTAATAGTGCCCCTTCTGCGCCCCCACATGACAGTAGTGCCCCCCCCATGGTTCATTATTTTCTGCCCATGCATCCAGACTTGTAACTTGTAAACCCTGGGCCCTAACAGACCATCTATCCTTGGCCCCAGGATGCGGCGGTGACGGCTGCGCCCCTTCCAGACCCGCCCGTGTCAGTCCTATGAGACTCTCTGGTCACTTTCCCTGTGGGAGGAAAAGACTTAAGAAGGAGCCTGGAAGACGCGGAGTCAGTCTGAAGGATGCAGCGCTGGATTGTTCATGATGTATGGGGCGCACTCCTCATCTGGCAGCCATTAGCAGCTGTAAATGCCCATGTACGGCTCTGCTGCGCTCACTGACACTGGCGGCTAATGTGCGCAACCCCCTGGAGAAACGTCAGGGTCACTATGGTTATGGGAAACCAGAAGAAAACTGAAATCTGCCTCCTCCTCCGACAAAGGAGGGCGGCCGGAGTTATGTGTGCTCCATGCAATATATGGATCCATTCTGAAAACGCAGAACAGCAGTGTAAAGCATGGGGGAGAAGCAAAGAGATAATATAAGCTAGTGGATTTCAGAATATGATAGACATTACCATCAAACTGTTGCAATACACCTCAGCTGCTGCAGAACATCATAAACATGCACCTCAGCTGCTGTAGAATATTATAATATACACCTCAGCTGCTGTAGAATATTATAATATACACCTCAGCTGCTGCAGAACATCATAGTTTCATAGTTTCATAGTTTTTAAGGTTGAAGGGAGACTCTAAGTCTATCTAGTTCAACCCGTAGCCTAACATGTTGATCCAGAGGAAGGCAAAAAAACCCCAATGTGTCAAATAAGCTCCAATGGGGAAAAAATTTCCTTCCTTCGTCCACATCCGGCAATCAGACTAGTTCCCTGGATCAATACCCTGTCATAAAATCTAATATACATAACTGGTAATATTATATTTTTCAAGAAAGGCGTCCAGGCTCTGCTTAATGTTAGTAGTGAATCCCTCATTACAACATCATGCGGCAGAGAGCTCCATAGTCTCACTGCTCGTACAGTAAAGAATCCTCGTCTGTGATTATGATTAAACCTTCTTTCCTCAAGACGTAGCGGATGCCCCCTGTTCCAGTCGCAGGCCTAGGTGTAAAGAGATCTTTGGAAAGGTCTCTGTACTGTCCCCTCATATATTTATACATTGTGATTAGATCCCCCCTAAGCCTTTGTTTTTCCTAACTAAATAACCCCAAGTTTAATAACCTGTCTTGGTGTTGCAGCCCACCCATTCCTCTAATAATCTTGGTCGCTCTTCTATCTACCTGTAAGATTATGCTATTAATAACCTTCTATACTTTTGCTAACAAGAAATGCCTCCATTCCTCTCTTACATTCATTCAGTGAGTGGCCATCACCACTTCCTCAGGAAGAGAGTTCCAGAGCCTCACTGCTCTTACCGTGAAGAACCCTCTTCTATGCTGATGTAGGAATTTTCTTTCCTCCAATCGAAAAGAATGCCCCCTTGTTCTTGTCATAGTCCTTGGTACAAACAGATCATGGGAGAGATCTCTATATGGCCCTCTGATATATTTGTACATATTTATTAGGTCTCCCCTAAGTCTTCTCTTTTCTAGAGTAAATAGACCTAATTTTGATAACCTTTCCGTGTATTGTAATGCACCCACTCCATTTATTATTTTAGTAGCCCGCCTCTGAACCCTTTCAAGTTCAGTAATGTCTTTCTTCAGCACCGGCGCCCAAAATTGCACACAATACTCCAAGTGTGGTCTGACTAGTGATTTGTACAGAGGGAGAATGATGTTTTCATCTCGTGCCCCCAGACCTCTTCTAATGCATCCCATCACCCTATTTGCTTTGGTGGCTGCTGCCTGACACTGGGAACTCCAATTTAGCTTCTTATTGACTAAGATGCCTAAGTCTTTTTCCATGTCTGATTTCCCCAGCAGTTTCCCATTTAGTAAGTAATCGTAGCATCTGTTTCTCCTTCCCATGTGCATAACCTTACACTTATCTGTGTTAAACCTCATTTGCCATTTTTCAGCCCAATTCTCCAATTTACTCAAATCCATCTGTAGTTGCAGATAAACCTAGGCCATAGGTCATAAACATGCACCTCAGCTGCTGTAGAATTATTATAATATACACCTCAGCTGCTGTAGAATATTATAATATACACCTCAGCTGCTGTAGAATTATTATAATATACACCTCAGCTGCTGTAGAATATTATAATATACACCTCAGCTGCTGTAGAATATTATAATATACACCTCAGCTGCTGTAGAATATTATAATATACACCTCAGTTGCTGCAGAACATCATAATGTGCACCTCAGCTGCTGCAGAACATCATAATGTGCACCTCAGCTGCTGCAGAACATCGTAATGTGCACCTCAGTTGTTGCAGAACATCATAATGTGCACCTCAGTTGTTGCAGAACATCATAATGTGCACCTCAGCTGTTGCAGAACATCATAATGTGCACCTCAGCTGCTGCAGAACATCATAATGTGCACCTCAGCTGCTGCAGAACATCATAATGTGCACCTCAGCTGTTGCAGAACATCATAATGTGCACCTCAGCTGTTGCAGAACATCATAATGTGCACCTCAGCTGCTGCAGAACATCATACACGTGCACCCCAGCTGCTGTAGAATATTATAATGTGCACCTCAGCTGCTGCAGAACCTCATAACATGCACCTCAGCTGCTGCAGAACATCATAATACTCACTTCAGTTGCTACAGAACATTGTAATATACACCTCAGCTGCTGCAGAATCTCATAATATACATCAACTGCTGAAAAACAATATCATGCACATCTCAGCTGCTGCAGAACGTTACTGAACATTATAATGCGCACCACAGCTTCTACAGAACATCATAATTTAGATCAGTTGCTGCAGAACATTATAATTGGCCTCTGCTGCTGCAGAACCTCATACACATCAGCTGCTGCAGAACCTCATAACACACCAAAGTCCTTGGCATCTGATCATATTCTGTCTTTGGGGAGAATTCCTATTATTTACTATGTGAAAACAATGCAGGAAAGCAGAGAATAGAGAGCGGCGGCGATCAGAGGCCGCGGGATCGGCTTGATCTAATTAGGAAGCAGCAGGTTACCATCGAAACTCTAATGTGCTGCGTCACCAGCTCTGAGAGGGGAACAGTCAGCAAGGAGGCGGCAGAGCCAATATGTCTTATATAGGTAATGTATGATGGAGGCTGATCAATAGGAAATCAATGAGGTGATGCCGGTCTGTAAATATATGTACATATAACATAGGAGCGCCGGCCGCAGAGAGGAGCCCAGATTTATGTCACTAACAAGGTCATAAACAGTCACTGTCAATTTACTTTAATTATAGAGAATTGTGGTAAAATAACTGAGCTCCCTGCAGACACTGAACAAGCAGGAAATATTCAGAGAACAGCTCGGAAGACTGCAATAGTGAGCACAGCTCTGGAGTATAATACAAGATATAACAGGATCAGTAATGTAATGTATGTACACAGTGACTGCACCAGCAGAATAGTGAGCGCAGCTCTGGAGTATAATACAAGATATAACAGGATCAGTAATGTAATGTATGTACACAGTGACTCCACCAGCAGAATAGTGAGCGCAGCTCTGGAGTATAATACAAGATATAACAGGATCAGTAATGTATGTACACAGTGACTCCACCAGCAGAATAGTGAGTGCAGCTCTGGGGTATAATACAGGAGGTAACTCAGGATCAGTAATGTATGTACACAGTGACTGCACCAGCAGAATAGTGAGTGCAGCTCTGGAGTATAATACAGGAGGTAACTCAGGATCAGTAATGTATGTACACAGTGACTGCACCAGCAGAATAGTGAGTGCAGCTCTGGAGTATAATACAGGAGGTAACTCAGGATCAGTAATGTATGTACACAGTGACTGCACCAGCAGAATAGTGAGTGCAGCTCTGGAGTATAATACAGGAGGTAACTCAGGATCAGTAATGTAATGTATGTACACAGTGACTGCACCAGTAGAATAGTGAGTGCAGCTCTGGAGTATAACACAGGAGGTAACTCAGGATCAGTAATGTAATGTATGAGTATAATACAGGATATAACAGGATCAGTAATGTATGTACACAGTGACTGCACCAGCAGAATAGTGAGTGCAGCTCTGGAGTATAATACAGGAGGTAACTCAGGATCAGTAATGTAATGTATGTACACAGTGACTGCTCCAGCAGAATAGTGAGTGCAGCTCTGGAGTATAATACAGGATGTAACTCAGGATCAGTAATGTAATGTATGTACACAGTGACTGCTCCAGCAGAATAGTGAGTGCAGCTCTGGAGTATAATACAGGATGTAACTCAGGATCAGTAATGTAATGTATGTACACAGTGACTGCACCAGCAGAATAGTGAGTGCAGCTCTGGAGTATAATACAGGATATAACAGGATCAGTAATGTATGTACACAGTGACTGCACCAGCAGAATAGTGAGTGCAGCTCTGGAGTATAATACAGATGGTATCTCCAGCTTACAGATTGATAAGGAGGCAGGGGCTAGTGACCATTCTACTGAATGAAACATTGTAGGGAAATCCTTTCACAGGCAAATACAGATCGATGAGATTGTGATCCTCCGCGCTCTCATATTATTACTGTATATGCAATCCGCCCATCGCTTCCAGTAACCAGGGACAGTGGGAAGCATCCATCCCCTGTATAGGAGGTCTGTGCTGTTTTCGGGAATAATGTATCACTGTGATGTTTGGAGCCAGACCTCACTGATGTTCCTGTTTCATTTTCCGCCGCACCCTGGTTCTTTATATGTCAAGTATTATAACTTCATGGTCATTTTGGACCATCCTAAATTAATGAGTCACAAACCTTTATGTCAGTGACTTGAGCTGCAGGAGAATAGTGGGGAACATTGCATAGAAAGGAGAACATCTTTACACAGTATGTAACCTGCTTACTGATGGTTTCCATAACAATCAATTTGTTTTCAGAATGCAAAAAAATAAATAAAAATAGAGTGATATCTGCAGAGTTGCGGTGTCTGGATACAGATCACTGCGAGGGGATTGACATTTTCATGATTGGGGAGTTCGCCCTTTTCGGGGGTCTCTTTTGGGGTCTTACACGTAAATACGTTTCCCACAATATCCCACAATCTGATTCTAATCAAATGGTGAGGTTTTCTGCCTGAAATCCGACATTCGCATTAATCCTGGACCTCGCGCTGGTGATTGCACAGCGCTGATATATCGCCAGATCAGACGCCGGACCCCGATCAGTGTTTCCATCTTTTTTTTTTCTGGAAGTCCTGAGGCAAAGTCCAAATGGAACTGCCCCTCTTATATACGCGTGAAGAGAAGATGACAAGACATGCTACTGTGCCTTAAAGGGATTGTTTACTTTGAGGGATAGTTTTTTACTTAAATGCATGTATTGGGGCTAGAAATAATTTTTGCAATTGGGTTCTATTTAAAAAATTTGCACCATTTTGCATTTACAGAATTCTGATTTCCCTGAACCATCAACTTTGATTTATCTGTGGTTATAAGAGAGGAGGTCAGAAAAAGTAGTTAAGAGTTACAAACTTCCCACCAGACTGTCATAGTGCGCTCACTGACAGATCCTCAGTTAACTCATTCTGCAGCGTGCAGTAGGCTTTAGGTGGAAATCTTTAGGTGACCCATGAAGCATGCACCCCACATTCTTCCAGCCGGGCCGGGGGTCACTGTGATGGCGCCGGCGCTCACCTTGGGTCTCTGGACTTCTGGCTCCGCAGATACAATGTAACAACATTTTTTCCGTCCTTCGAAAGTGTTTGAGAATTGACAGAAGTATCTTTAGTAAGGAGTGGGACGCAGGAATGTCCTGAGCTGATACTCCGCAGCCCTTACGTCAGGTCATAGGACCAGGATAGGTGGGAGGCCGAGGTGATCGCATATCTAGCCGGTCCCTACCGAGCTACGCAAGGGATTCTTACAGCAGAGGGGACCTCAGTGCAGCACCAGTACCCCACTCCTATAGATCTGAAGGGTCTCCCCAGAGTGACCCCCTGCTCCCCTCCAGAGGATCCCCTGCTCCCCTCCAGAGGATCCCCTGCTCCCCTCCAGAGGATTCCCTGCTCCCCTCCAGAGGATCCCCTGCTCCCCTCCAGAGGATCCCCTGCTCCCCTCCAGAGGATCCCCTGCTCCCCTCCAGAGGATCCCCAGCTCCCCTCCAGAGGATCCCCAGCTCCCCTCCAGAGGATCCCCTGCTCCCCTCCAGAGGATCTCCTGCTCCCCCCACCCCCCAGAGAATCCCCTGCTCCCCTCCAGAAAATCCCCTGCTCCCCTCCAGAGGATCCCCAGCTCCCCTCCAGAGGATCCCCAGCTCCCCTCCAGAGGATCTCCTGCTCCCCCCCAAAGAATCCCCTGCTTCCCCTGGAGGATCCCCTGCTCTCATGAAAGGGACCCCTGCTCCCCACTCCATGGTACAGTAATGGCAGGACCAGAAATGGGGAGAGAAAAGGTCGGAATAACACAGGGCTAGGACACACAAGCCTATTGGCTGCAGTGCTAACCCCCCCCCCCCCCTCTCCTCTTTCCCGATCCTCTCTGATATTTCAGTTGGAGCTTAAGAATAAATCCCCCCCCTTTTATCTCATCCCATTCAGGTTGTAGCCCTGCCACCATGCTTTATACTGCAGCTACGCTTTTTGAGTGAGCACAGCTTGGCGGTGCATGGGCACAAGCTCAGCAGGAGGTCGGTGCAAGCAGAGGCGATGTCCAATAGAAGAGGGACACAATAAACTAAAAGTAACTGAGAGGCCAATGGGAAATGCATAAATATTGAGAGGCGGAGCCTCAATGACGGAGGAAGAACGGGAAAATTCTAATTTAAAGGGAGAGGTCTGGAAGTGGGAGGAGCCTTATTAATGGGGAGGAGCCACAACACAAGGGAGGAGCTGTGAGATCCACAGATTCAAGATGGATATTGGTGCTGATTGGGGTCCAGATGATCCTGTGGTGCTGCGTCTGTATCCAGGGACATACAATTTCAGTTTGGATCCAGGAAAATGCTATTTTCTAGCTCAAGTGACCTAAACGCCTTATGCTATAGGAAGGGGTCAGACGTATCATTGTGATGTCATAGCAAGGGGTCAGACGTATCATTGTGATGTCATAGGAAGGGGTCAGACGTATCGATGTGATGTCATAGGAAGGGGTCAGACGTATCGATGTGATGTCATAGGAAGGGGTCAGACGTATCGATGTGATGTCATAGGAAGGGGTCAGACGTATCGATGTGATGTCATAGGAGGAGGTTAGTCAGTCTGGGCTTCACGTCATCAGAGTTTCTGGGACCAGTCCCCTCTGTAAGCTGTTCCATGAGGGTGTTTGTGTTGTGGGGGCCGGTGTTGTGTGGGCCGGTGTTCTGGGGGCAGTGTTCTGCGGGCCGGTGTTCTGGAGGGCCGATGTTCTGGGGCGGTGTTCTGGGGGCAGTGTTCTGCGGGCCGGTGTTCTGGGGTTCATTGTTCTGGGGCCCGGTGTTCTGGGGGCAGTGTTCTGCGGGCCGGTGTTCTGCGGGCCGGTGTTCTGGGGTTCATTGTTCTGGGGGCCGGTGTTCTGGGGGCAGTGTTCTGCGGGCCCGTGTTCTGGGGTTCATTGTACTGGGGGCCAGTGTTCTGGGGGCAGTGTTCTGGAGGGCCGGTGTTCTGGGGTTCATTGTACTGTGGGCCTGGTGTTCTAGGGGCCCGGTGTTCTGGGGGCCGGTGTTCTGCAGGCCGGTGTTTTGGGGTTCATTGTTCTGGGGCTGTTGTTCTGGGGTCCATTGTTCGGGTGCCATTGATCTGGGGGCCCGGTGTTCTGGGGGCCGGTGTTCTGCAGGCTCATACTACGGCTACACTCGGGGGTCCAGAGCTCAGGACCCGCTCCCGTCTGGGGAGACGTCTGGCCTCTGCTCATGTTTGCAGATATTTTTTTTTTCATTTGCTGTAAATCTGACGTTAAAGGCAGAATATTAAACATGCCGATGTCGGGCGGTGGGCCAGCGCAGACACCACCGCCAAGATTATACGTCCGAACACTCTGTTCTGCTCTTAACAAAAGCCAGAGCCAATGTAAGAGGAGAGAACTCCAGAAATGGAGGGAACGAGCCGAACACCGACACCGCAGGGAGAGATACGGAGAGGCCGGCCGTGCGGATGATGGGAGCTATAGTCACCCACAGCCGGTGCCACTGGTGGACACAGACCAGAGAGACCCCCGGTGCAAGAACAATACATGGGCCCTCTACAGCCCAAGAGCTCATGAAAATGTTCAATTCCACCTGGAAGAAATGGGCCCCGCTGCAGCCGCAGCAATGATATGTGCCCCCGGCCTGGTGCAACATCACTCATCATGTCCTACTGTCTGCTGAGCCGTGTATCTAATCCTATTCCATGTCATACTGTCTGCTGAGCCGTGTATCTAATCCTCTCCTGTGTGATACTGTCTGCTGAGCCGTGTATCTAATCCTCTCCTGTGTGATACTGTCTGCTGAGCCGTGCATCTAATCCTCTCCTGTGTGATACTGTCTGCTGAGCCGTGTATCTAATCCTATCCTGTGTGATGCTGACTGCTGAGCTGTGTATCTAATCCTCTCCTGTGTGATACTGTCTGCTGAGCTGTGTATCTAATCCTCTCCTGTGTGATACTGTCTGCTGAGCTGTGTATCTAATCCTCTCCTGTGTGATACTGTCTGCTGAGCCGTGTATCTAATCCTATTCTGTGTGATACTGTCTGCTGAGCCGTGTATCTAATCCTATACTGTGTGATACTGTCTGCTGAGCTGTGTATCTAATCCTCTCCTGTGTGATACTGTCTGCTGAGCCGTGTATCTAATCCTATTCTGTGTGATACTGTCTGCTGAGCTGTGTATCTAATCCTATACTGTGTGATACTGTTTGCTGAGCTGTGTATCTAACTTTTCCCATCTATGGTCATGTGACCTCTAGAAGCTCCGCCTCCTGCGCGGATTATTAGATACATTTCCAGTTTCACCTTTTTTCCATCAGAGCAAATTGTTCTTATTAAGCAAACAATGTCTCCTCCCGTGTGCAGTGTAATCTCCTGTAATGATAGTGTGCCGCCATATTACATACCGCCACAATACCTCGCCCCGGGCAGTAGACTTCACCTGTGTGTGATGGTTGTACACCGCTGCGCAGGAAAACATCACTTTTAAAGGGGAAGTGAAAAGAAAAATGTGATGTCATCGAATTCTCCTCTACCTTAAATATCTGTGCAATTACTCAAAGTGTCAGCATTAGTTTCCTGTACCCCGACTGTTATCCTGTACCTCCAGTGTCAGTGTCATTATCCTGTACCCCCAGTGTCAGTGTCATTATCCTGTACCCCCAGTGTCAGTGTCATTATCCTGTACCCCCAGTGTCATTATCCTGTACCCCCAGTGTCAGTGTCATTATCCTGTACCCCCAGTGTCATTATCCTGTACCCCCAGTGTCAGTGTCATTATCCTGTACCCCCAGTGTCAGTGTCATTATCCTGCACCCCCAGTGTCAGTGTCATTATCCTGTACCCCCAGTGTCAGTGTCATTATCCTGTACCCCCAGTGTCAGTGTCATTATCCTGTACCCCCAGTGTCAGTGTCATTATCCTGTACCCCCAGTGTCAGTGTCATTATCCTGCACCCCCAGTGTCAGTGTCATTATCCTGTACCCCCAGTGTCAGTGTCATTATCCTGTACCCCCAGTGTCAGTGTCATTATCCTGTACCCCCAGTGTCAGTGTCATTATCCTGTACCCCCAGTGTCAGTGTCATTATCCTGTACCCCCAGTGTCAGTGTCATTATCCTGTACCCCCAGTGTCAGTGTCATTATCCTGTACCCCCAGTGTCAGTGTCATTATCCTGTACCCCCAGTGTCAGTGTCATTATCCTGCAACCCCAGTGTCAGTGTCATTATCCTGTATCCCCAGTGTCATTATCCTGTACCCCCAGTGTCATTATCCTGTACCCCCCAGTGTCATTATCCTGTACCCCCAGTGTCAGTGTCATTATCCTGTATCCCCAGTGTCATTATCCTGTACCCCCAGTGTCATTATCCTATACCCCCAGTGTCAGTGTCATTATCCTGTATCCCCAGTGTCATTATCCTGTACCCCCAGTGTCAGTGTCATTATCCTGTATCCCCAGTGTCATTATCCTGTATCCCCAGTGTCATTATCCTGTACCCCCAGTGTCAGTGTCATTATCCTGTATCCCCAGTGTCATTATCCTGTACCCCCAGTGTCATTATCCTGTACCTCCAGTGTCAGTGTCATTATCCTGTACCCCCAGTGTCAGTGTCATTATCCTGTACCCCCAGTGTCATTATCCTGTACCTCCAGTGTCAGTGTCATTATCCTGTACCCCCAGTGTCAGTGTCATTATCCTGTACCCCCAGTGTCAGTGTCATTATCCTGTACCCCCAGTGTCAGTGTCATTATCCTGTACCCCCAGTGTCATTATCCTGTACCCCCAGTGTCATTATCCTGTACCCCCAGTGTCAGTGTCATTATCCTGTACCTCCAGTGTCAGTGTCATTATCCTGTACCCCCAGTGTCATTATCCTGTACCCCCAGTGTCAGTGTCATTATCCTGTACCTCCAGTGTCAGCGTCATTATCCTGTACCCCCAGTGTCAGTGTCATTATCCTGTACCCCCAGTGTCAGTGTCATTATCCTGTATCCCCAGTGTCATTATCCTGTACCCCCAGTGTCATTATCCTGTACCCCCAGTGTCAGTGTCATTATCCTGTACCCCCAGTGTCAGTGTCATTATCCTGTATCCCCAGTGTCATTATCCTGTACCCCCAGTGTCATTATCCTGTACCCCCAGTGTCATTATCCTGTACCCCCAGTGTCAGTGTCATTATCCTGTACCCCCAGTGTCAGTGTCATTATCCTGTACCCCCAGTGTCAGTGTCATTATCCCGCACCCCGATTTCCGCTTTCTTCAGTTTCTCGCGGACACCGGTGGATCTCTCAGACGTGGCGGGTCGGTGTAATGACGTTATCTGCACCTTCTCTGCTCTTTCCCCTGTCCTCTGCTCCGGACTCTGTGGCCTCCTTGGCGCCGGTCTCTGCTGCAGGTCTTGATTTACTGACGTTTCTTGGCAGATTCCACAAATATAATTGGAGGTTTTTGTTCTACATTTTTTGCTTTAGGTAAAATTCTTTCACTAATGGGATCTGACAAATGTCATATATGCAGGCGACTATCTGATGGTTTCCTATGGGCATCTGCCTGGTGGCCTCACTGCTGCCCCCCGCTGGTAGGACTGCCAGGTGCAGTGATTCTCTGCCTGTCAGCTGCCAGTCTCACGCTGTCACCTCTCTGGGTGGCTGTCAGCAAGTGGCAGCTAGCAGAAGTGTGAATGCTGCTCTGGAAGTAACTGGAGCATAAGAAGCCCCGTCAGTAATGTGCGAGCAGAGCTTTGTGTCAGACGTGCAAGTATTAAATTTGGTTTAGACTATGAAGCTTAGCAAGTGTATCTAAGCCTACCATGTGCGATACTGTCATTCTGTGCTGTTACAGTGTATCTAAACCTACCATGCTTGGTACTGTGCTGCTGATCTGGTTGTATCTAAGGCTATTATGTATGATACTGTTTGAGCTAATGTATCTAAGCCTATCATATGAGATAATGTCGCTGAGCTGGTGCAGCTAAGCCAGGTGATCTCATCTTTCAGTCCACAAGTCTACCACGTGTGGTACAGTGCTGCTAAGTTTGTGTACCTAAGCATTCCATAAGTGATTTTTGTTTGTAGATGAGTGTATCTAAGCCTTCCGTGTCTGATACTTTTCGTGGGTGGCCCCAGCACATTCCCATCTGGAGTATCTTGACCTCTGGGGCTCTTGTCCCTGAAACCCTCACCCCTCACCCCTATCCCCGGCCATTTTTCAGCAGGCTCAGCCCGTATCACGCAGAGTTGGCCTCTGTTCTGGGAGTCCCGAGCCTCGGAGGACGGCCCTCAGCCAATGACTCCAGCGTGTTTGTGGCCTGAAACCAAAAAGGTGTTTGGAAAGAGATGAGATGGAAGAGGCGCCATGAGACAATAACCCGTCAGTCCTCCGCCTGCGGATTGGTGTCTATGGCAAGTCGCAAGTTTATTGTAGCCTGTATTCTGCTGATGGATCGGCGCAGACGCCCAGTGGAATTTTGCTAAATAGCCAATATGTTTTGGTTTTATTGGCAGCCTTCAAGGCGACTTGATGGGTGAGCACTCTGTAGACACCAATCTCGGGTAGCAAAGAAAGGTCCACCAGGGTCTTCTCCACCTAGATAGGTCCACCAGGGTCTTCTCCGTCTAGATAGGTCCACCAGGGTCTTCTCCGCCTAGATAGGTCCACCAGGGTCTTCTCCGTCTAGATAGGTCCACCAAGGTCTTCTCCGCCTAGATAGGTCCACCAGGGTCTTCTCCGTCTAGATAGGTCCACCAGGGTCTTCTCCGCCTAGATAGGTCCACCAGGGTCTTCTCCGCCTAGATAGGTCCACCAGGGTCTTCTCTGCCTACGTAGGTCCACCAGGGTCTTCTCTGCCTAGATAGGTCCACCAGGGTCTTCTCTGCCTACGTAGGTCCACCAGGGTCTTCTCTGCCTAGATAGGTCCACCAGGGTCTTTTCCGCCTACATAGGGCCACCAGGGTCTTCTCTGCCTAGATAGGTCCACCAGGGTCTTCTCTGCCTAGATAGGGCCACCAGGGTCTTCTGTGTCTAGATTGGTCCACCAGAGTCTTTTATGCCTAGATAGATCACCCAGGGTCTTCTCCGCCTAGATAGGTCCACCGGGGTCTTTTACATCCATTAAAGGGGAACTATTTATTCTTTTATAGCGCCATTAACTCCACAGCTTTACAAATGTGATCATCACTGTGCCCATTGAGGCTCACAATCTATATTCCCTCCCTATCACGATGGAGTGTGGGAGGAAACTGGAGGAAACACGGGAAGAACATACAAACTCCTTGCAGATGTCATCCTTAGTAAGATTTGAACCCAGGACCCCAGTGCTGTAGAGCAAGAGTGCTAACCACTGAGCCACCACACGACTGCAGTGCCGATCACCTATCAGTGATTTTCGCTCTTGGATAATTAATTCTGCAGTCGAAGCCGGGGATGTCGCCATCAGAGGCACATGTCAGTGCCATACCCAGGAGCCGTTTCTACCTAGAGGCTGCTTTCCGGCATTAGGGAAGGTGTGAGCCCCTTCATGATAGTTATGAGCCTGGGAGGTAACAGAAGAGCAGCAGATTTCTGGCTGCAGCTCTGGATGTGAGTGGAGCACAATGCCCAGCAATGCCGGATGCAATCAGCTCGATCTGTACAAGTAATTGCTCCTAATTAAGAGATTATCGTCCGGGTCCCACAAACGTTCTGCCCCCTCCGTATTGTTCCTCAGACCTGTCAGTAAGGATTTGGAATAGAAGGTAAACAGTATAAGAAAAATGTTAATCCCGCAGATTGCTGTAAAATTCATCCACCGTCACCTCTAATCCGGTCTGATCTCACAGAGATGGCAAATGCTGCAGGTAGCTGTCATTCTGCACCGATCGTACCGCGCTGCGGCTCAGGACGGCGACATATCAGAACAGATTACTCTTCCCACAAGGATGATTCCATATAAAGAATCACATGAGTAATGGCTTCCAGGGATAACACCGGCCGCTTCCTTCTGAATGTCCCATCATATCATAGATTCAGGCCTCGGTCACACGTCCATTATTTATCGTATATATTCTGTAATCAACGACGCTTTATAACTTCTGAGACTTTTAAACGTATAAAAAAAGCTGCATGGATAAAAGGACAAAAAGGGTCAAACTCACCTATTCAAGTGAATAAATAAATCTCTGCTCTGTCACTTTTCAATGACTTGATACTAGAAGAAAAACACCATCAGTACAATAATACTGCCCCTATGTACAAGAATATAGCTACTATAATACTGCCCCTATGTACAAGAATATAGCTACTATAATACTGCCCCTATGTACAAAAATATAACTACTATAATACTGCCCCTATATACAAGAATATAACTACTATAACACTGCCCCTATGTACAAGAATATAACTACTATAATACTGCCCCTATGTACAAGAATATAACTACTATAATACTGCTCCTATGTACAGGAATATAACTACTATAATACTGCTCCTATGTACAGGAATATAACTACTATAACACTGCCCCTATGTACAAGAATATAGCTACTATAATACTGCCCCTATGTACAAGAATATAACTACTATAATACTGCTCCTATGTACAAGAATATAACTACTATAATACTGCCCCTATGTACAAGAATATAGCTACTATAATACTGCCCCTATATACAGGAATATAACTACTATAATACTGCCCCCTATGTACAAGAATATAGCTACTATAATACTGCCCCTATGTACAAGAATGTAACTACTATAATACTGCCCCCTATGTACAAGAATATAACCACTATAATACTGCCCCTATGTACAAGAATGTAACTACTATAATACTGCCCCTATGTACAAGAATATAACTACTATAATACTGCTCCTATGTACAGGAATATAACTACTATAACACTGCCCCTATGTACAAGAATATAGCTACTATAATACTGCCCCTATGTACAAGAATATAACTACTATAATACTGCTCCTATGTACAAGAATATAACTACTATAATACTGCCCCTATGTACAAGAATATAGCTACTATAATACTGCCTCTATATACAGGAATATAACTACTATAATACTGCCCCTATGTCCAAGAATATAACTACTATAATACTGCCCGCTATGTACAAGAATACTACTATAATACTGCTCCCTATGTACAAGAATATAACTACTATAATACTGCCCTCTATGTACAAGAATATAACTGCTATAATACTGTCCCTATGTACAAGAATATAACTACTATAATACTGTCCCTATGTACAAGAATATAACTACTATAATACTGCCCCTATATACAAGAATATAACTACTATAATACTGCCCCTATGTACAAGAATATAACTACTATAATACTGTCCTCTATGTACAAGAATATAAATGCTATAATACTGTCCCTATATACAAGAATATAACTACTATAATACTGCCCCTATGTACAAGAATATAACTACTATAATACTGTCCCTATGTACAAGAATATAACTGCTATAATACTGTCCCTATGTACAAGAATATAACTACTATAATACTGCCCTCTATGTACAAGAATATAACTACTGTAATACTGCCCCTATGTACAAGAATATAACTACTATAATACTGTTCCTATGTACAAGAATATAACTACTTTAATACTGCTCCTATGTACAAGAATAAACCTACTATAATACTGCCCCCCTATATACAAGAATATAACTACTATAATACTGCCCCTATGTACAAGAATATAACTACTATAATACTGCCCCCTATATACAAGAATATAACTACTATAATACTGCCCCCTATATACAAGAATATAACTACTGTAATACTGCCCCTATGTACAAGAATATAACTACTTTAATACTGCTCCTATGTACAAGAATATACCTACTATAATACTGCCCCCTATATACAAGAATATAACTACTATAATACTGCCCCTATGTACAAGAATATAACTACTATAATACTGCCCCTATGTACAAGAATATAACTACTATAATACTGCTCCCTATGTACAAGAATATAACTACTATAATACTGCCCCCTATATACAAGAATATAACTACTATAATACTTCTCCTATGTAGAGGAATATAACTACTATAATACTGCCCCTATGTGGATGAATATAACTGCTATAATCCAGTCTCTGTAGATTGCAGAGCACAGTGAGGGTTGTTGCTCGGTCCTTACATGTTTGGGATGGAATATATCCTTCTGTAATGAAGCTGGACATTGTATACCCCTGGCTGTTGTTGGAATGTGGTGACTCTAGCACAATATCGGGTAGGACACCTCTGCCCGGTGCCAGTTTGCCACTTCTCCTTATCTTCTCTGCACTTTGCCCCCTTCTTTTAGGCCAAGTTACAAATTTTCGGTTGTGAGACGACGTGCCGGGTCTTGCAGAGTTTGCTGCGATCAGTCAGACAGCAGCAGTAATGATTTATGCCTCTTTGGATGGATTTGTGGCGCAGGTTGGCACTAGATTCTGGCACGGATTGATTTGGAAATTTACATTCATTGGACGGTTGATACAGAATATCTCGCGGAGCCGCCATTGTTCCCGCGAGGTCACTGCCAGTTTACTCTCACTGACTGATATGAGGCTTGGCGTGGGGTCGGATGGCGCTCCATGCCAACCTGTGCCAACTCCCAATCTAGAGTGATTTGATGCCTTTTCTCCAGTCTCTTCCTCTGCTGCAGACGGATTCTGATGGGTTCACAGTAATCAGAAGGCTATGTTATGGGGTCACTGTTGCATAATGCAAATGTTATGGCGTCACTGTTGCATAATGCGAATGCCAATATTATGGGCTCACTATTGCATAATGCCAATGTTATGGGGTCACTGTTGTAGTATGATGGGAATTATGCTCAGGGCACTGTTGACAGCTGACTGTTATGGGGTCACTTTTCCTGGATTGTCTCATTGTGGGGGTCCCCTAGCTTGGCCAAATATTTTGCATGATCTGGAGCTGAAGACCTTTCATGTCCCCGAATTATCTACCTGAACCCTGGAAGTAGGGAGGGGTGTATATCACTGGTGTATCCTGGCAGCCGCACAAAGCAGGGGCTACATTTGCCTCCAAAAGGAGGGGATTGTGCATTATACTGAGCTATAGGACTGTATAGGGCCATATACAGCTCTTCACAGGGCCCCCCCGTCTGTATAAGGCGGCACGGTGGCTCAGTGGTTAGCACTGCAGTCTTGTGGTGGCTCAGTGGTTAGCAGTACAGTCTTGCAGCGCTAGAGTCCTGGGTTCAAATCCCACCAAGGACAACATCTGCAAGGAGTTTGTATGTTCTCCCCGTATTTGCATGGGTTTCCTCCCACACTCCAAAGACATACAGACAGGGAATTTAGATTGTGAGCCCCAATGGGGACAGTGTTCCTGATGTATGTAAAGTGCCGTGGAATTAATAGCGCTATATAAATGAATACAATTATTATTAATTATTATCCACCAGCGCCTGGAAGGATCTACCTGCTGTGCGTCTCCTCTCCAGTGCTGGATACAGAAGACTCCAGGTCTACTCCTCTTCCTCACTTCTTCCATCTGCTCCTCTGCGGAGCGATGACTGACCTGAGGGTGAAACAGCTGCGTTTCCTAACCGCAAAATATGAAGCCATTTAATTTCTCTTCTCACGCGGTCACCTCAAGGCGCGAACACAAAGCTCCAGAGACAAATATTCTAATTGTGATACCGAGACAGATAAGACAAGACCCAGCTCAGAATTTCACTTCTGTAACAGGAGCAAGTGTCAGATTTATGCATGTCAGGAGTCACTTTCCCTCCTCAACCCGTGTCTCCATGTAACAAGATCATCTAATCTCCCCGGGCAAGAGCTGCAATCTTATACTGCAGTTTATTCCTTACAAAATGGGCAGTATTATAGTGGTTATAGTCTTGTACATAGGAGCAGTATTATAGTGGTTATATTCTTGTACATAGGGGGCAGTATTATAGTAGTTATATTCTTGTACATAGGGGCAGTATTATAGTAGTTATATTCTTGTACATAGGGGCAGTATTATAGTAGTTATATTCTTGTACATAGGTGCAGTATTATAGCAGTTATATTCTTGTATATAGGAGCAGTATTATAGTAGTTATATTCTTGTACATAAGGGCAGTATTATAGTAGCTATATTCTTGTACATAAGGGCAGTATTATAGTAGTTATATTCTTGTACATAAGGGCAATATTATAGTAGTTATATTCTTGTACATAGGTGCAGTATTATAGTAGTTATATTCTTGTACATAGGTGCAGTATTATAGCAGTTATATTCTTGTACATAGGGGCAGTATTATAGTAGTTATATTCTTGTACATAAGGGCAGTATTATAGTACTTATATTCTTGTACATAGGAGCAGTATTATAGTAGTTATATTCTTGTACATAGGGGCAGTATTATAGCAGTTATATTCTTGTACATAGGGGCAGTATTATAGTGGTTATATTCTTGTACATAGGGGGCAGTATTATAGTAGTTATATTCTTGTATATAGGGGCAGTATTATAGTAGTTATATTCTTGTACATAGGGGGCAGTATTATAGTAGTTATATTCTTGTACATAGGAGGTAGTATTATACTAGTTATATTCTTGTACATGGGGCAGTATTATAGTAGCTATATTCTTGTACATAGGGGTCAGTATTATAGTAGTTATATTCTTTTACATGGGGGCAGTATTATAGTAGTTACATTCTTGTACATAGGGCAGTATTAGATTAGCTATATACTTGTATATAGGGGAAGTATTATAGTAGTTATATTCTTGTATTCTTGTACATAGGGGCAGTATTATAGTATTTATATTCTTGTACGTAGGGGGCAGTATTATAGTAGCTATATCCTTGTACATAGGGGGCAGTATTATAGTAGATATATTCTTGTACATAGGGGCAGTATTATAGTAGCTATATTCTTGTACATAGGGGGCAGTATTATAGTAGCTATATCCTTGTACATAGGGGGCAGTATTATAGTAGATATATTCTTGTACATAGGGGCAGTATTATAGTAGTTATATTCTTGTACATAGGGGCAGTATTATAGCAGTTATATTTTTGTACATAGGAGCAGTATTATAGTAGCTATATTCTTGTACATAGGAGCAGTATTATAGTAGTTAGATTCTTGTACATAGGGGATAGTATTACACTAGTTATATTCTTCTACATAGGGCAGTATTATAGTGGTTCTATTCTTGTACATAGTGGCAGTATTATAGTAGTTTATATTCTTGTACATAGTGGCAGTATTATAGTAGTTATATTCTTGTACATAGGAGCAGTATTATAGTAGTTATATTCTTGTATATAGGAGCAGTATTATAGTAGTTCTATTCTTGACAGGGTGATATATCCCACACAGGAAATGGCATTTCAGGCAGTTGTCATTTATATTGTTAGCACTTTTACAAATATATTTACTTAGAATATTGTTGATGTGTTCATTATTGATATCACTGCTGTATATGAGTGTGTGTTTCTTTAGATACTTTATTTAGATTTGAAAACTTGCTTTGTAAGATGCTTTTTTTTTTTTTTTTTGCTAATAACGAGTATCATATCTACAAGATGTTTGTTTCTATTATTAATATTCTTGTAGAGGGAATATACTGTATATAGCGAGTGCTGCTTGCAGGAATTCATTGCCAAACCCCAGAGAATACAGACACTTGGCTCTGTTATATCGGGTTGGATTCACATTACCCATGTACGAGCTTCTTGGGATTGGTGATGATGATTTTGGCCTTTTGCACAGTTATATAAACATCCCCTATTACCAATGTATCGAAGCCTTCAATTATGATTGGCAATGCGGGCAAACTGACATTGTCTACAGTTACTGTGTGACCGCACGGAGTTAGATACAATCCAGCGTTTTACAAGTGGAGACTTTTGCACTAGTTTTGTTTTTGCATGAAAGTTTGAGTAATAATAATGAGCAGGGTAATGAATGTAGACAGAGGCGTTCCCAGGTCGGACCCCCTGCAGAAGCGATACCAGATCGGACCCCCTGCAGAAGCGATACCAGATCGGACCCCCTGCAGAAGCGATACCAGATCGGACCCCCTGCAGAAGCGATACCAGATCGGACCCCCTGCAGAAGCGATACCAGATCGGACCCCCTGGAGAGATCGCTCACCGTGGATGATGCTCGGTCTCTGCAGTGGTAATGGTGACCTCCCGGGAGCAGTGGGTTAATATGTGGTCAATGATTATTGATCTGTAACAAATCTTACAAGTAGCAGTTAATAATGACGTCCTATATACTTTGTAATACTCATTAACAAAACAATGTATCAAAGTGTAACCAATGTTGTAGTGTTAATGCAGAATTCCCACAATATTACGTTGTTAGTCTGATCAATGCAGTGGCCAGACATGTGCACATTCATTTCTATGAGAGTTACAATTGAATGTTATATCCATGTCTGTGCCATATACAGTCATGGCCGAAAGTGTTGCCACCCTTGAAATTGTCCCAGAAAAAGTATTTCTCCCAGAAAATCATTGCAATTCCACATGTTTTGTTATACCCATGTTTATATCCTTTGTATATTTTGGAACAGCACAAAACAAGAAAAAAAGGGCAAATTGGACATAATTTCACACATAACCCAAACCCAAATTTGTTGGCACCTTTACAAAATTGTGAGTAAACAACTTTGTTTCCAGCATGTGATGCTCATTCAAACTCATCTGTGTCAAGTAACAGGTGTGGGCAATATGGAAATCACTTCTAAAACCAGATAAAGAGGGGAGAAGTTGCCTCAATCTGTGCATTGTGTCTGTATGTGCGGCACTAAGCATGGAGAACAGAAAGAGGAGAAGAGAACGGTCTGAGGACTGTAGAACCAAAATTGTTGAAAAACATTTACAATATCAAGGTTACACAACTATCGCCAGAGATCTTGATGTTCCTTTGTCCATGATGTACAATATAATCAAGGGGTTTACAACCCATGGCGCTGCAGCTAATCTCCTTGTACTTGGATAGCAGAGAACAGTTGATGAAAGGTTGTAACGCAGGATAGTCCGGATGGTGGATAAGCCCTAATAAAGTTTCAAAGAAATTCAAGCCGTCCTGCAGCTCAAGAGCATCAGTGTCAGCGTGAACTATCCGTCCACATCTGAATGACATGAAACGCTATGGAGGAGACCCAGGAGGACCCCACTGCTGACACAGAGACAGACAAATGCTATGGAGGAGACCTAGGAGGATCTCACTGCTGACACAGAGAAGTAAAAAAGCCAGAATGTACATGAGGAACCAAAATCCTTCTGGGAAAGCATCTTGTGGACAAATGAGACCAAGATAGAGATTTTTGGTAAATCACATCATTCTACTATAATAATAATAATAATAATAATAATAATATTAGCAAAAACCTCCAATTAAAAATATAGTATAGATCTCCTGATTGCTATGTGCAGGGCATTGCATTTGAGATATCCATGGTTACAACCACAAGCATCTAACTGTCACTATATGAGTAGTCGTAACCATAGAGACCTAAGCTGCAATGCCCTGCACATGAGGTAACAGATATAGCTAATCAGGAGAACTATACTACATTTTCTAATTGGAGGTATTTACTAATATTATTATTATTACACTTACTGCATATTGGGATATCATCTTGGAGATGGGAATACCCCTTTAAGCAGTTTTACACCTCCAGCATTGGGGCTTTTATTCGCGTTTTCACTTTGGTGACAGGTCCCCTCGGGCGCGGACGTTTATTGCTCTCCGCACCGTGTTCAGCGCAGTTTTACAGTTTCCTTCTCGCACTTGTCTTGGCCGTTATGTGAGAGAAGGAGATAATCACGATGTGGTGAGACTCCGGGAGATTTATGGATCGTAGATTCTTGTCATAGAGGCAGAGATGTTAGCGATCATATATAGGATATAGGACGGACCGTCCTGCCGCCATGGCTTCTATATTCTACATTCAATAGTTCTGTTTTTATGGGATTCTTTCTTTTTGGACATTCTGTATTTTGGATACTTTTTTCCATGACGTTGATCTTTAAAAATTCCCCATCGTGGACAATTCCATACATTATATATTCCAGCGTCTTATACTCTTGATCCCTTCTCCATCGCTGCGCTAAGAACAGATAGGAATCCTCTAATTTGGAATCTGATCATCAGGGAAATCTGATCATTTTGGATGGGTTGTCATCATGTGGAGTTTTGCAACAGAGCGAACCAACTTTTGATTTATATACAGTATATAAAATCTTTCTTAAAGATACAATCTGATACTTTTGCTTTTTTTTTTTTTTAGTACTTGAGTTCTTCAGAATTTTTTTAACTTTTGTGAGTGGGTTTTCTACAGTTTTCTAGAAATCTGGGATAATCCGGAACACCTGATTATCTGGAGTCCGGTCCCCTGGTTATAGGATAGGCTGTAAAAGTCCGGATCCGCTCAGTTTGAACAGTCCCCGAGCACCGACCTTGGTCCTGGAATTCTCAGGGAACTCTGTGTTACGATTCAGGTAGCTAAAAAAAAATAAAGGAAAAATAAAGAAAAAAGGCCAAAGCAAGCGCGCTATATTACCAAGTCTCTCTCGCGGATGTTCACTGCGTCCAAGGTGCTCATACTACTTACAGGGCCGCTCATTATCCTTCATGCATAATCACGGCAGTCCTGGCATCTGTGATTGGTTGCAGTCAGATGCGACCCCAGCCTGTGTGACAGTGTGTCTGACTGCAACCAATCAGAGGTGCTGTGTGCTGATCTCTATTGGTGTAAAAATAAAAAAATAATACATTTGGGTTAGGGCCCCCAATATTATGAAATCCAGCTCAGATAAAGCCACAGCTACGGGCTACAGCCCCCAGGCGTGCACTTAACTTTCTTGTGTATGAAAATAAGAGGAACCGTATGTGACTTTTTTTTTTTTTTAAAAAAAGTATTTAAATCAATAATTTAAAAATTGGCATACGGTACCCCACAATTTTGATACCCAGTCATGATAAAGCCAATAGCTTGGGGGCTGGTATTCTCAGGCTGGGGGGACTTATGCTTATTGGGCTACCTGAGCCTAAAAATATCAGCCTGCAGCCGCCCAGGGTTGTCGCATCCATTAGATGAGACAATCCTGGAACTTTACCCGACTCTTCCCTATTGCCCTGGTGCGGTGGTAATTTTATTTAAACACAGTTGAACCTGCCGATCCTGGGTATGAGTCCACCTATCACTATGCCTGTCCCAAATTGTGCACTGTCCAATGCGGTTTTATGAGGCAGCATGTCAGTAATACATGAGCACTGCGTCCCGGAAGATCCAGTAACCAGCTTCATAACCGCTCTTGAATGACATACACCATGTCCCTTGCCTAGGAGACCGACCACTTCTAGGTCGCTGGTATTTTGGCAGTCAGTTGCAAACTATAGCATTCAAAATCCCTCCGTTCTTGAGTAAAGGGAGGTTTGTTATTAAGGGGTAAATTGTAAAGTTGGTTGTTTTTACAAGAACTGCAATTTTAACCATTAATAAACATGAGACCACCCCTTTAATATAATATACCATTTAAAGGGTATTGACATTTTATGCATTAATGACTTTTATAGGCTTGGAATACCCTTTAATTACATGTCTAGCTCCTGCTGTAACAAGGGTGATGGATGTGACATTGCCTGGACTCCGCGTCCTGCTGCTGAAATGTCTCTTGTCCACTTGACCCCAGGAGAGCAGTAATAATGCTGATTGTCATTGCCACTAAGTGCTGATGATAAGGAGCAGGATGACCTGATTCCCAGCAGCTATGCTGGACAGTGATGAGGGGGCAGATGACGCGGCACCTCTAACCCAGAGCTGCTCTATGTTATTGGAATATGGAGGAATTTCACCTGGGGGGCGGAATACCACGGAGATTATTCTTCTTACTCTCCCAGAGGTCGGAATGTGTCCATTAAGGTGCACAGGTGCTCGGCTGGGGTCGATGGGAGCTCGGCGTGCCGCTCCACTGTGTCACTTTCTAACATTTCACTAGTGTTTTTCCAGGACACTTCACTGTATCATGAAAACATCTGCAACTTTCTAATAAACTTTGTTTCAAGTCTTCATTTCCAAGATCTCTGCTTGCTGTCAGTGAACAGGAATCTCTTCTCTTGGGGTTTGTTACATTTGTATCTTCTCTACATGACCCTCTGTGACAGTCCCAGCACAAATGTCTCTCCAGTCTGCGCAGTTTGCTACTTTGTATCAGTGCAACTAGAAAGTATTGTTCTGACGTGTAGACCGGGGAGGACAGGACTGTTTACACTGTTGTGAGACGTTTTGGGGATTAGTTAATTATTAGGAATTAGTAAATAGGAATGTTCTTGTTCATTCGGGCTGTTTTGGGATGTTGGTCCAATGTCAGACGAACTAAGCCGTAGAATAAAGTCTCCTTCAGGATTACATATATCTCCTTACCTGAAATGGCAAACTTTTAAGTCGGAGGCTCTTAGTGTTCGTTAAATATAATACTACACTGATGTAAGAAATGCTCAAAGTTCAGCAAAAGAAAAAATATAGACACGTCCAACATGAAGGAGAAAAGCAAAAACGTGAAACACACAATACAGAACGGTTACAAAACTGTAGAAAACAGAGAAAAATGTTACAGTAAGGAAATAGAAAGTATTGCTTGAGAGATGGGGGGGTGCACAGGGGCCCAAGAGGTGAGGGGGCCACATCCATCTCCAAAGCAGCATCTGTACGGACACATAAAGGGGTAAATTATGACAAGGGGCACATATGCGGATCTTGATCTGTCTGTATCCACCCTCCTTTTTCAGAGATTTACAGAGAAAACCCTCTGAGCTCTGAGCCTGCAGCTTCACAAGCTATGAACACCCACTGAGCTCTGATCCTGCAGCTCCACAAGCCATGAACACCCACTGAGCTCTGATCCTGCAGCTCCACAAGCCATGAACACCCACTGAGGTCTGAACATGCAGCTCCACAAGCCATGAACACCCGCTGAGGTCTGATCCTGCAGCTCTACAAGCCATGAACACCCACCGAGCTCTGAACCTGCAGCTCTACAAGCCATGAACACCCACTGAGCTCTGATCCTGCAGCTCCACAAGCCATGAACACCCACTGAGCTCTGAACCTGCAGCTCCACAAGCCATGAACACCCACTGAGCTCTGATCCTGCAGCTCCACAAGCCATGAACACCCACTGAGCTCTGAACCTGCAGCTCCACAAGCCATGAACACCCGCTGAGGTCTGATCCTGCAGCTCCACAAGCCATGAACACCCACTGAGCTCTGATCCTGCAGCTCCACAAGCCATGAACACCCACTGAGCTCTGAACCTGCAGCTCCACAAGCCATGAACACCCACTGAGCTTTGATCCTGCAGCTCTACAAGCCATGAACACCCACTGAGCTCTGATCCTGCAGCTCCACAAGCCATGAACACCCACTGAGCTCTGATCCTGCAGCTCCACAAGCCATGAACACCCACTGAGCTTTGATCCTTCAGTTCTACAAGCCATGAACACCCACTAAGCTCTGAACCTGCAGCTCCACAAGCCATGAACACCCACTGAGCTCTGCTCTGATCCTGCAGCTTTCCGAGCCATGAACATCCACGGAGCTCTGAACCTGCAGCTTCACGAGCTATGAACACCCACTGAGCTCTGATCCTGCAGCTCCACAAGCCATGAACACCCACTGAGCTCTGATCCTGCAGCTCCACAAGCCATGAATACCCACTGAGCTCTGATCCTGCAGCTCCACAAGCCATGAACACCCACTGAGCTCTGATCCTGCAGCTCCACAAGCAATGAACACCAACTGAGCTCTGAACCTGCAGCTCCACAAGCCATGAACACCCACTGAGTTTTGATCCTGCAGCTCCACAAGCCATGAACACCCACTGATCTCTGATCCTGCAGCTCTACAAGCCATGAACACCCACTGATCTCTGATCCTGCAGCTCCACAAGCCATGAACACCCACTGATCTCTGATCCTGCAGCTCTACAAGCCATGAACACCCACTGAGCTCTGAACTTGCAGCTCCACAAGTAACAAGAAGGTCAATAAACAGCTTAGTCCAACAGTGAACCCTCCAGGTGTTGGGATACCCTCCCATCTGAGAATATTTCCTCCTTTGCACATATTTCTTAGGTAACTTTCTAATGTATTGTTACAAATCCTCACAAGGTGTCTGACTTCTAAGGCTTTGTGCACACGTTCATTATCTTCAGCAGAAACAAACTGCTGCAAATACTCGCATGTTGGCAGGAAAAACGATGTGTAAAATACTGATTTTTAAAAAAAGTTTATGCATATTTTCCCATTCATTTCACGGGTTGAAAAACCATTGCAAAAACCCTAAAAGAATTGACATGCTGCAGAAATGAAACTGCTTCAAATCTGCAAGAAAGAATGAAGCCGCGCGTGCATGAGATTTCACAAATAGAATTTGCGTTGCTGGTTAAGTAAACCTGCTTTTTGCTTGCAGAATAAAAACGCAAGGTGTGAACACACCCGAACAGTAGACGGAAAAACTTGTTTACATCCTTTTATAGTGGAAATGTTTCCTACACGTCTCTCTCCTGTTTACAGCCTGGACCCTGGTCGTTGTAATGCTCCGATACATTGCATCCTGCTGCGCGAGGAAAGTTTGTGTTTTGCTTCGATTATAAACAATACTGTGTCAATTCACTGACTGCCAGCAGAGGTCTTACAAGTGGAGGGAGCCTATGAGAACCTTGCAGAGCTTTTTATTATCCGGTTATCTTTGACACGGTCTGCTGCGAGCGCCACCTTGTGGCTGGGGCCGTCATGTCACTTCCCACACAATGAACGGTGGAATTTCTTGTTCTATAATTAGACTATTTTGTTTTATGGAAGAAGCGCTTCCAACCTAATCCCAGGCTCCGTCATTGGGCTCTTAGGTAATTTCCACCCTATGCGGTGGACCATGGGGTGCGGTGGGTGAAGGCCTTCCTGGCATCATATTGGGTGGAGGGAGGGGCTGTTGTATATGTTGCATTGGTGGTTCGGCTTCTTCAGGCGTAGATCCCCCATCTGAAGCTGTCAGTGGAGCCATTGCTGATCAGTTAACCATCTCTTAACAGTCCCAGTCCTAGTGTGGCCCCCTTTACCCCAAAAACCAAATATTTCCTGTCCGCCTGGCAGTGGCGGGGTTAACAGACAGGAAGCCAGCTGCATGTACAGTTTTTATTTTATAACATGTGGAAGAGAAGTGGAGAAGGAATTGCTGGCGAGGCCCCTCCTGCTCCACCTCTCCCAGCTGTGCTCCCTCCCACCTGGCCGCAGACCCCCCCACTGCCCCCAGCCCCAGCCATCCTGCTGCGCTCTTCTGGATGTGTGTTTTAATGTTATTTCCCCCCTCCTGGATTCCATGCCCTTTAAGGCTGCACAGATCAGTAAAGCAGCCAGGAGTTGCTGTTGGGTGTGTATGTGTTTTGCTTGGAGAGAACAGCTCAGAAAAAAAAAAAAAACAAGATTGAGGCAAATGGATGGACTGGAATAAGAGCCCCCTCCCCTCCCTACATTGCATTTCAGCTTTTTCATCCAGTCTTTGCCTCAGCCCCACGCGGCTCGCACACAGGGACAGAGCTTGCGCTGCTTACACTTCTGCTCCCACATTTTTTTTTTTTTACTGGGAATTTTCTCTGCTTTTTTTTTTTTCGCTTTTTTACAACATTGTTCCAGTTTGTTGCAGACATTGACACTTTTCTCATTTCTTGATACATTCTATTATTTTTCTTGGCATCGCTCTGCCCTCCTTTCTCCTTACTTCACCTTTGTGTCCAGGTGAGAAGAAAGGAAGGAGGAAGCCAGATACATTTTTTTTCTCCCTTTTTTTATTGATTCCCAGTTAAACTTTGGATTTGTACAAGAAAATTAAATATCAAGGAGCGGCGGAGGCACCTGGGGGAGCCGAGACACCGGGATCTTATTGCAGCTGTGTAAGGTGAGACAAGGGACAAGTGTGCAGCTTTGTGCATCCAATGATGGGGATGACATTCATGGCACGGAGAGGAGCGAGACTGGGAATTCTGGCCAATCGATTATATGGCAACCTAATATGGGGAATATATCATCCCAAAGACCTAAGTATATTATATTTAATAAATTAATGTATAGATGTAGCAGAGCCGTGTTAGTAATCTGGTACCGTGAGCCATTATATCACCACTTTTCATTTACAGTTTTCATTACTTTGCAGGTAAATGTCACATTGCACCAAAAAATGGCAAACTCAGCTCTGCTACATCTGCACAGTTTAGAATTTTCGATTCATTGTTGACAGCTTTATAGAGACCATGACAGGTGGCGGGATGCTGGGATTCCTGATGCTTTGATACAAGTGAAGATGAAATGTGACATATTTGGCCACATAAATTTTGTAAGGATTGAACCAATTCTTCCCCATCTAAGATATAAATCTATTTCTTATGATGGAATGATCTCTCCAATATCTGAATGACTCTCCCACACCTGCGCGGTGGGATCCACGGCTGATAGTGGGATATGTGGACTCAGAGTCTAAACTGACGATACAAATAAACAGCTGAGAATAATGAGCAATCAGCCCGACCTTACAGATGAAGAAATTGCTCAGATTTGGCCATTTACACCCAAATATATTTTGTTAGAATAGAAGCCGTACTGAAAATTAAATTCCTCTGTTCTCTGTGAAGAATATTGCCTGATTGTGAATACATCAGATTTAATGAAACAGATTTCAATCAGATCAATTTGCCATTTACAGACCAATTTAGATTGCTATAAGTCTGATTGAACAGGAATTGGTCAGATATCTGCCCATGTAGCAGTATGCATTGTTTGTGATCTGGATATACTCCTTGTAGAGTAGAGTGATACATTTTGATTGTGCAGCGTTTTGCCCCCGTATATCCAGTAGCTGATGCCTTTCTATTCCACTGAGATATATATTCCTCTGATAATGATTGATTCATTGATGACCGATGTCCAGTATTTTGGACAATTAAGAATTGTCAGTGTAAGCAATCGAGATGACTGTGTGCTGCCTGCTCCAGAGGATGATAGATGATGCTGTGGTTACTGGTTGACAGGACACACTGGGACTTGTAGTTCCCCAGACTCTTTACATTGCCATGTTGGTTTCTATTGCATTTTTCTTCAGATATTCTAACTTGCAATGAGACTCATCTTTATATCAAAGAGTAAAAAATACCAAACTATAACTTATTTTATTAAAGTAGGAGCAGCTCAAATTCAAGATATTGTAACCTATGTATAACCTTATGTCACATACACCTATCACCTGCGGGGAGTCTATCATGTAACAGATACATCCTCTCCAGGGTTTATGATTTACAGGTAAGGTGACGTGATTGGCTCCAGGTTTCTTGCTCTGTTTCTCAGGTCAGGTGTAGCAGAGCTGAATTAGGGAGATGAAGACGCAGAAGCCCAAGTCAGATGGAGCAGTGACATTGGTCTACAGCACTAGCTGAGCTGGTCATATGAAGCAGTGACACTGATATGCAGCACTAGCTGAGCTGGTCAGGTGGAGCAGTGACACTGGTCTGCAGCACTAGCTGAGCTGGTCAGGTGAAGCAGTGATACTGGTCTGCAGCACTAGCTGAGCTGGTCAGGTGGAGCAGTGACACTGGTCTGCAGCACTAGCTGCGCTGGTCAGGTGGAGCAATGACATTGGTCTGCAGCTCTAGGTGAGCTGGTCAGGTGGAGCAGTGACACTGGTCTGCAGCACTAGCTGAGCTGTTCAGGTGGAGCAGTGACACTGGTCTACAGCACTAGCTGAGCTGGTCAGATGGTACAGTGACACTGGTCTACAGCACTAGCTGAGCTGGTCAGATGGTACAGTGACATTGGTCTACAGCACCAGCTGAGCTGGTCATATGGAGCAGTGACACTGGTCTCCAGCACTAGCTGAGCTGGTCAGATGGAGCAGTAACACTCGTCTGCAGCACTAGCTAAGGTGGTCTGGTGGAGCAGTGACATTGGTCTGCAGCACTAGCTGAGGTGGTCAGGTGGAGCAGTGACATTGGTCTACAGCACTAGCTGAGCTGGTCAGATGGTACAGTGACACTGGCCAGCAGCACTAACTGAGCTGGTCAATTGGAGCAGTGACAATGCTCTACAGCAATAGCTGAGCTGGCCAGGTGGAGCAGTGACATTGGTCTGCAGCACAAGCTGAGCTGTTCATGTGGAGCAGTGACACTGGTCTACAGCACTAGCTGAGCTGGTCAGATGGAGCAGTGGCAATGCTCTACAGCACTAGCTGAGCTGGTCAGATGGTACAGTGACACTGGTCTGCATCAGTAGCTGAGCTGGTTAGATGGTACAGTGACACTGGTCTGCATCAGTAGCTGAGCTGGTCAGATGGAGCAGTGACACTAGTTTACAGCACTAGCTGAGCTGGTCAGATGGAGCAGTGACACTGGTCTGCAGCACTAGCTGAGCTGGTCAGATGGAGCAGTGACATTGGTCTGAAGTAGTAGCTGAGCTGGTCAGATGGAGCAGTGACATTGGTCTCCAGCACTAGCTGAGCTGGTCAGGTGGAGTAGTGACACTGGTCTGCAGCACTAGCTGAGCTGTTCAGGTGGAGCAGTGGCACTGGTCTGCAGCACTAGCTGAGCTGGTCAGGTGCAGCAGTGACACTGGTCTGCAGCACTAGCTGAGCTGGTCAGGTGGAGCAGTGACATTGGTCTCCAGCACTAGCTGAGCTGGTCAGGTGGAGCAGTGACATTGGTCTCCAGAACTAGCTGAGCTGGTCAGATGGAGCAATGACACTGGTCTGCAGCACTAGCTGAGCTGGTCAGGTGGAGCAATGACACTGGTCTGCAGCACTAGCTGAGCTGGTCAGGTGGAGCAGTGACATTGATCTGCAGCACTAGCTGAGCTGGTCAGGTGGAGCAGTGACACTGGTCTGCAGCACTAGCTGAGCTGGTCAGGTGGAGCAGTGACATTGGTCTCCAGCACTAGCTGAGCTGGTCAGATGGTACAGTGACACTGGTCTACAGCACTAGCTGAGCTGGTCAGATGGTACAGTGACATTGGTCTACAGCACTAGCTGAGCTGGTCATATGGAGCAGTGACACTGGTCTGCAGCACTAGCTGAGCTGGTCAGATGGAGCAGTAACACTGGTCTGCAGCACTACCTAAGGTGGTCAGGTGGAGCAGTGACATTGGTCTACAGCACTAGCTGAGCTGGTCAGATGGTACAGTGACACTGGCCAGCAGCACTAACTGAGCTGGTCAATTGGAGCAGTGACAATGCTCTACAGCACTAGCTGAGCTGGCCAGGTGGAGCAGTGACATTGGTCTGCAGCACTAGCTGAGCTGTTCATGTGGAGCAGTGACACTGGTCTACAGCACTAGCTGAGCTGGTCAGATGGAGCAGTGGCAATGCTCTACAGCACTAGCTGAGCTGGTCAGATGGTACAGTGACACTGGTCTGCATCAGTAGCTGAGCTGGTTAGATGGTACAGTGACACTGGTCTGCATCAGTAGCTGAGCTGGTCAGATGGAGCAGTGACACTAGTTTACAGCACTAGCTGAGCTGGTCAGATGGAGCAGTGGCAATGCTCTACAGCACTAGCTGAGCTGGTCAGATGGTACAGTGACACTGGTCTGCATCAGTAGCTGAGCTGGTTAGATGGTACAGTGACACTGGTCTGCATCAGTAGCTGAGCTGGTCAGATGGAGCAGTGACACTAGTTTACAGCACTAGCTGAGCTGGTCAGATGGAGCAGTGACACTGGTCTGCAGCACTAGCTGAGCTGGTCAGATGGAGCAGTGACATTGGTCTGAAGTAGTAGCTGAGCTGGTCAGATGGAGCAGTGACATTGGTCTCCAGCACTAGCTGAGCTGGTCAGGAGGAGGAGTGACATTGGTCTCCAGCACTAGCTGAGCTGGTCAGGTGGAGATGTGACATTAGTCTGCAGTAATAGCTGAGCTGGTCAGGTGGAACAGTGACATTGGTCTCAACCATTAGCTGAGCTGGTCAGGTGGAGCAGTGACACTGGTCTGCAGCACTAGCTGAGCTGGTCAGGTGGAGCAGTGACACTGGTCTGCAGCACTAGCTGAGCTGGTCAGGTGGAGCAGTGACATTGATCTGCAGCACTAGCTGAGCTGGTCAGGTGGAGCAGTGACACTGGTCTGCAGCACTAGCTGAGCTGGTCAGGTGGAGCAGTGACACTGGTCTGCAGCACTAGCTGAGCTGGTCAGGTGGAGCAGTGACATTGATCTGCAGCACTAGCTGAGCTGGTCAGGTGGAGCAGTGACACTGGTCTGCAGCACTAGCTGAGCTGGTCAGGTGGAGCAGTGACATTGGTCTCCAGCACTAGCTGAGTTGGTCAGGAGGAGGAGTGACATTGGTCTCCAGCACTACCTGAGCTGGTCAGGTGGAGCAGTGACATTGGTCTCCAGCACTAGCTGAGCTGGTCAGGTGGAGCAGTGACATTGGTCTCCAGCACTAGCTGAGCTGGTCAGGTGGAGCAGTGGCACTGGTCTGCAGCACTAGCTGAGCTGGTCAGGTGGAGCAGTGGCACTGGTCTGCAGCACTAGCTGAGCTGGTCAGGTGGAGCAGTGGCACTGGTCTGCAGCACTAGCTGAGCTGGTCAGGTGGAGCAGTGGCACTGGTCTGCAGCACTAGCTGAGCTGGTCAGGTGGAGCAGTGGCACTGGTCTGCAGCACTAGCTGACCTGGTCAGGTGGAGCAGTGGCACTGGTCTGCAGCACTAGCTGACCTGGTCAGGTGGAGCAGTGGCACTGGTCTGCAGCACTAGCTGAGCTGGTCAGGTCATGTTGCAGAAGACAGATTTTTGCTGCCTGTCAGATATAAGAAAAATTAATTTATCAGTTCTGCAAAACTGAGTCTGACAGATGATCCAGCATCAGGCGCAATTCATAGTGATATGATCATGTTTTACTTTTTTTTTTTCGCTTAAAAATATAATGACATAACCCTAGAATTAGACTGCGGTCCCCGCTCCGCTGCATGTGCATGGTCTAGGCTGGACTCTAGGGAATGTGGTCACTGCTTGTTCTTCACTCATACATAAATCCTGACACAATGTTATATTGTTAGACACCAACATTGCAACAATGTATCAATACAAAACCATCATGAGGTCCAGAGAGAATCACACAAGAAATGACTGCACAATGCACGGGCACCATAGCATCTGCTGGACACACTCTGACCGACTCCTGACTTCTTTGTTTACAAACTAAGCACCATGTGACACCTGTCAGTAACATGTCAGTAACCACAGGACAGTGTCTCACTCTTCCCTTATCAGTCACATGTCAGTAACTCACCAATAATACAAAGCTATAGATAGGAAGACAATATCTGCACAATGTGATATAGAGTTTAATATAAATGATTGGATGTATTTGGAGACAAAATATTATCACAATGCCTGAATTTATTCATATCCACAATGATCCTGACTCAATAAAATGTTCTCTATGACAATATATAATTAGATATCAATGATTAATTATTCTGTTAGGATTGTTAGGGTGCAAGATCGTTATGTCATAACTCGGTAGTATATCACCAGCCAAATCAGCAACTATTTAAAGGGGCGCTACAGTCTGACTCATCTACATTCTGTGGTTCTCTAGCTGTTATAAAAGTGAAAACCTAAAATGTCTGTCTGGAATTTATAGATACTCTTAGGTTTATAACCATACTGATAGTTAATATAAAAACTGATCCTCAGTATTTCAGAGCTGCACTCACTATTCTGCTAGTGGAGTCCCAGTATACATACATCATATTACTGATCCTGAGTTACCGCCTGTATTATACTCCAGAGCTGCACTCACTATTTTGCTGGTGCAGTTACTGTGTACATACATCACATTACTGATCCTGAGTTACCTCCTGTATTATACTCCAGAGCTGCACTCACTATTCTGCTGGTGCAGTCACTGTGTACATGCATTATATTACTGATCCTGAGTTACCTCCTCTATTATACTCCAGAGCTGCACTCACTATTCTGCTGGCGCAGTCACTGTGTACATACATTACATTACTGATCCTGAGTTTACCTCCTGTATTATACTCCAGAGCTGCACTCACTATTCTGCTGGTGCAGTCACTGTGTACACACATTACATTACTGATCCTGAGTTACCTCCTGTATTATACCCCAGAGCTGCACTCACTATTCTGCTGGTGCAGTCACTGTGTACATACATTACATTACTGATCCTGAGTTTACCTCCTGTATTATACTCCAGAGCTGCACTCGCTGTTCTGCTAGTGCAGTCACTCTGTACATACATTACATTACTGATCCTGAGTTACCTCCTGTATTATACTCCAGAGCTGCACTCACTATTCTGCTGGTGCAGTCACTGTGAACTAACATTACATTACATAAAAGTCACTGTTAGAACCATTTTACTCCAGAAAAAAAAGGTGCAAATATAATGAGGAATCAGGGCCAAAGGGAATTAGAAAGTAGCAGAACTTTTTATTTGTTTCCGATTTGTATATAATGGTTTGATAACTGCGGATACAGTAAATATTTTCTCATTTATCGCTGTGAATGATCCCTATGGCTGCAGCAGTCTGATATTGTACTTGTGTGGGGACCTGAGCTATACCTGGGTTATCTCGCCATCAGAGTCTTAGTCCCAACCTGCTTTTCCGTAAAAACATTTTGGAATTTCTAAACATCTGGGATAGAATCAGCTCTGACTTGTAGGAGTCGTCGTGCGAGGAGCCGCGTCCATGAGCCCCGAACCTCCCCGATTATGATTATAGGAAGCGACTGTTATTATTACACGTGGGGAAATTACCGAAAACATGAACAGAAAAGAAATGCAAAACTCTGAGCAAAAAGAAGGAGTCCATCATCCAGTGCAGAGGCTTCTGAGGAATAGCTGATACTGGGAACATGATATCTGCCACTAGAAAGCTGGGTGGCGAGCAATATGGCCGTCATTAGGTAAGGTTGCCACTGAGTAAGAAAATGTTCTAGTTATGCACTGATACTCAATATCTAACTAGTGACAATTCAGGCGTTATAGAAAATTGAGTGACATAATATGGCTGACTTCAAAGAAGAATCCTGAATGGGAATTATCATTGTTATTCAATAATAGAATTACCTTTTTCAAAATATAACTAGATTTTCCATTCAGGACTCCTGGAAAGCTGGGTAACAATAAAGTGAGCATAGTGGTTATGACCCAAGTTTCCCATAATCAGATATGAGCAATAAACTTCTGAAGATACAATGTTCTCTTTAAAAGAATACTTTGTTCGGACTATTATTGGCCCCTCAGGGGCGGGGCATAGCACAGGTATCAAAAGAGCACCAATGGGAGAATCTCTGCTTTATGCCCTGCCCCTGAGGACTTACACTGACTAGATAGACTCAGTAAAGTCTGTTACATAGTTGTACCAGAGGGAGTTTTTTGACTGTAAATTCAGGCAAACCCTGGGAGAACATACAACATTTTTGCAGATGGTGTCCTTGATGGGATTTGACCCCAGCGCTGCAGGATTGCAGTGCTAACCACTGAGCCTCGATACAGTGCTAACCACTGAGCAGATCCAAAATCTGTGAATCCTGCAAATAGCTCCTTATATCTCAGCTTCTTTGGCCTTTGAGCGTGTAATATGGAAGGAGGCAGATTTGGGGGGGGGGTTTGTTGCCTCCCCCTGGTTGTAAAGATTCCTCACCCACCACTTGATCTTTCTGGCCTTGTCATGAACGAGAAGTATAATGCGCTTATTCCCGGGTCCGTACACCTTATTAAACTTCTCGGCGGTGGGATTAATCGCCGACTCCGCAGCCGGTAATGTAACCCCTTGTGTTCCCTTTATTGTAGATAAAGGAGCCTTTGTCAGGACCCTTCTAAGTGACAGTTGCCAAATATAGTCCTAGCGGCGAAGCCGAGCGCCTAGAAAAACAAACGCTTCTTCTCGCCGGAGTCCGCTGGGGGTGGTTGTGCCAGACGACCCTTCGTGGAATTCATTCCCGTCAGCGTATGTATGGATTCTTTATTTGCCTGATAAAACATGAAATGCGAATGAGCGGCGTGACTGCGCTTATCTGCGCTCGCTGCTTGTACCTACAACCAGGCCTGGCGCGATATGCCCTATCTCCGCACAGGCCGACCCTTTGTGTCTGGGCCGACCCGCCACGTGATGACTGATACCTGGAGAGAACGGCTGGGAGGTTAAAATAGTTCTTGGCACCGGTTTATGCTCAGATGTAGCAGAGCTGAATTTTTGACACTTGGTGAAGTCGAGTCCAGTCTAATAGATATTGGAGAGTTAAAGGGGTTTTCCATAATTTTCTCACAGTGCCACCCCTGACCTCAGGTTGTGCATGGTATTGCAGCTCATCACAGTCAGTTATAAAATATTTGCACGGTGAAAAGTTGCAGAAACATTTTGCAACTTTTGGCATTTGTACGCCCATCCAAAAAATAGGCAGATATTGGGTGGGGCAAGATGTGATTAAGTGCAACCAACAAAGTCGTCATATTTACACCACAAAAGTTATTAAACATGGCTGAGCTGTCGGCTGACCCCTGACTGCGGCCGTCTCTGGAGATGGTGGCCCCAAAATAATAAGGATATTAATGAACGTGGCGCATCTTACTGACGGGAAGACTTGGCGAACTGGGGCAGCGCAGATTAAACGTTTCCGAACTTTTAATTTCCCGGCCACAGATCCGGTTTCCATTCCCACCGCCCCTCGGTGTCTCTGCCTCGGACATTGTCACTTTGGTAAATCATTGACAGAACCTTTAAGTGACAAAACATCCATAGTTTCTATTATGTCACCTTGGAAACGCTGACACCTCGTTATCATCATGGCTGATGGGTTTATAGCTCTGCAAACACTTCTTACCGGTGACCCTGACCCCGCGGCGGGATCTGCCCTGGACGGGTACAATTTAATTCAGTTTTGATACAGAAAGTGGCAGCAGATAAAGATATAAATGGTGCCCAGGTGCTCATCCGGATATAATGTACAACGGCGGCTCCAATCTGATATTCATACAGTTACATCTGATTCCGGGAAAGCTGGGTGCCAATCAATATGGCCACTAGGGCACAAAAAGAGTTTTTTGATCGGATTTGTCACCCAGCTTTCTCTGTGTCCTGCATGGCAAACCTCTCAGAAAACTTCCAGGATCCCATAAAGATGTCAAATAAACTGAATCTCTTACTAAAGTCTGTAAATTCTGTTATTTCCAAGATCTCTGCTTGATGACAGTGAATTGAACTGAAAACCTGAACAGACTTTACAGCTGAAGGTTTGCTACAATGTTTTCCAGGCTAGACAATCATCTAGGAGCTAAATACATCAGCAGCTCAACTCTCTCCTGATTGTTTGCTACGATAGATCAGTGCCGATTGGATCAGTGCCGATTGGATCAGTGCCGATTTGGATGAGTGCCGACTGGATGAGTGCCGACTGGATGAGTGCCGACTGGATGAGTGCCGACTGGATGAGTGCCGATTGTGTCTGTGCCGATTGTGTCTGTGCCGATTGTGTCTGTGCCGATTGTGTCTGTGCCGATTGTGTCTGTGCCGATTGTGTCTGTGCCGATTGTGTCTGTGCTGATTTGATCAGTGCCGATGGATCAGTGCCATGGTAGAATGTTTCTATCTGGCGTTCAGACTGCTGAGCTCACAGAGGATTGTCTGCACTGGATACAACTGTAACAAATCGTCAGCTGTGGAAAGTCTCAGTTCTGTGCAGGATTTTAGCTGATAGATGTATTCCGGGATGTTCCCATTCACTGAGCGCAAGCAGTGATATTGAATATCTATTCTAAAATATTGGAAAAGTTGCCACTCTGTTTTTTCCTTTTTCTCATAATAATAAGATTTTTGATCCATTCTTAGATTTTGTTAATGGTTCTATAAAAATGCAATGAATTATTGGCCTAATCCAGTGGAGTCGTCCGCGGTATCATATCCCCGTCCTCACAAAGAGCCCCATTCACTGAAGTCGAGCAGCCGCGTTTCACGTCTGGCAGGAAGAATTAATAAGTTTGGGCTCCACACAATGATAATTTCTGTGTTTTCGTGCCCCTTTGGAATATGGCACAGAATTGATGGTAGGGTTGGTAGAGCATTTTACCTGAGGGGTGGCCCTCTGGCCGATTAAGTCAATCCTCTCCTGGCATTTCGCCACCTTCATAAAATATTCCCTGAATGGTTTAAAATGTTCTGAAATTTAGGTGCCTCTTCATTTCTTCAGGATCGCCTAACTTCTCTGCCTCATGACTTCTTACCAGGGGTCAATGAGTTCCTAAAGATTATTCATACTGGCGGCATTAGCATAGTGTGTCCCCTGCTGCTGCTATAAGAGGCGGCTTTCCCTGTGCAGTTCAGATCCAGCTTCAGAGCAGCGCTTGCAAGCTCTATAAGAACAAGCTTGTAAGTGCTGCGCTCCAAACCTCTGCTACCTTTCCTTTTGAAGCAGTTGGCCGGTAAACTGGGTAACTAGAAAGTTAAAAATCCTTCTATATTTGAGATCGGAGCGGATTTATAATAAAAGTTGAATTGTGATGTTTCTTGGTTTTACCAGCATTTGGCAATTTTATCAAGAACTGACAACCCCACTAATATTAACAGAGAAAAAATACAAAATAAAAGTATTTAGATTGTGAAATACATAATGAGAATAGATGGAATGGAGGGAACTCTCCCACTTCTCTGGGGCAGAATGTTGGGAATTGCCAGTTAAGTGTTTTTCCATAGTGAAGCCATTACTTTGAGCATCCTCTGCTCCGGGTTAATCTATGGGAACACAGGGCGGCATAGCTGAGTCAGAAGGTTCCGCCGACATCTCCCCCAGCACCGTGGGACTGGCTGATCCTGGTTCCTGCAGACCCTTTCCAAGTGGGGAGACTCCCATGTAATAGGAAATGACACATTGTGCACAGACGGCACATCTGCTAACGGTGCACGACTGCCCATCTCTCAAGGCTGCGGCAGCGTATGATGCCAGACAGATGTGGGTTTATTTCTGCCCCCATAACTCCAAACAGGAGACCTTGTGCCTGCGTCACAATATGGAGGCCATCAAGAGTGACCCAGAGGGAGCCGGAAAGTCGCAGATCTGTTTCGGGGAAAGCTGGGTAACATCCAGGGTTGCTTTTCTAGGGACGGACATTCAGCTTTCTTATACTAAGTTTGCAAAAAAACCCGAAAAAAATAGATTAAAGAAACATTTTCAGGACCATGTACAGTGGTGGTGAACGCCCCGTGAGAGGTTCTGCAGCAGCTGCGTTATGCATTTTTACCCAAATCTATTCTTATCACTGGGATTTCATTATCGTGCCGGCTTTTCTTATATTGTCATGTAACATATTTGAACCCGGCGGTCACTTCCCTCTGTTCGCCACACACCCTTTCCCTTCACGTATCCGACATAATGACATAAAAACCTGGGAAGATACAAAGACTGATTGCTACTCACAGTTCACTGCTAGAGAGTCGCCTCCGAGCATAATAAACTGTTAATATTACACGCATGGAAACATTATTAGCCGGCTTTACACAGGCTGACCGACCCTTTTTGGAAACTCATTAGATGGGATGAAATTGCATTTCTGCTAATAAAAACAATAAAAACTCCACCGCACATAAAAATTCCAGACTTTTCAGACTGTATATTTCTGGTTATTTTATATTTTGTTCTCCATTCACATCCCAAGCTGCAATTATAGACACAAAACCAGATATGTGACAATGTGAAACATGTGACCTATCGTCCGCGCTTCATCTGCTGTATGTCACTGGTGTCCCAGCCCCATAATAGACCTAAACATGTGACCTATCGTCCGCGCTTCATCTGATGTATGTCACTGTCGTCCAAGCCCCATAATAAACATGTGACCTATCGTCCGCGCTTCATCTGATGTATGTCACTGTCTTTGAACAGCAGCTTACTAGTTGTTCTCTACATATCCACCAGGGGCGTAACTATAATGTGATGCTAGACACTACGAGCAGTATGAATAGAAGTGTAGTCAGACTCCGCAGGATCATATGATTCAGGATACAGACTGAGACGTGGTCAGGAAGAGGTCCGAGGTCAGAAGCCAGGAAGTAACGTATAGGGTTCAGGGAGCAGACAGAGACGTGGTCAGGAAGATGTCTGACGTCAGAAGCCAGAAGGTAACGTGTAAGGTTCAGGGAGCAGACAGAGACGTGGTCAGGAAGAGGTGTAAGGTCAGAAGCCACGATCAAAACACTTAAACCAAAAAGGAGCCAAGAGCACACTGACCAAACAAAGTATGACTGGCGAAGTTCAGACAGAGAAAGCCCAGTAAAGAAACAGAGCAATCACCAGGAACGAGGCACATCTGTGAAGACACCTCCCAAAACCAGCATGGACCCTAGTGCTGAAGGACAACCTGTAAGCAAGTGCACAAGACACATAGCAGAGCATTTTCAAATGCAAAATGTTCGACACTGCGGAACTGTGACGTATAATAGGTGCAGGGGTCACAGTCACACCAAGGCCCTGGAGGTTAGGGTGACCTTGAAAACCCCTTTGTCCTAGGTAGATGTAGATTTGCAATAATTGGGGGCCCTGATGGAGCTTTTACATCGGGGTCCATGAGCTTCGAGTTTGCGTCACTGAATCTGCATAACAAATGCACAAAGTTTATTCTAAATGCATAAAATAGCAAAAACATGAAATCCTGCTGATTTAATGACTATATGGAAGTGTAAGGCTATGTGCCCACGCTACAGGATTTACCGCGGATTTACCGCGGATTTTGCCGCGGATTTACCGCGGATTTGCCGAAAATCTGCAGCAGCAGCACTTCCAAGCCATTTCAATGGCATTTTGGAAATGCTGTGCCCATGCTGCGGATTTTTCCGCGGCGGATTTGCCGCGGATTTTGATCCGGAAAAATCTGCAGCATGTCAATTGTTTGGTGCAGATTTGGTGCGGATTTTTGGCTTTGAATGGGGAAAAAAAAAAAAAAAAAAATCCGCGGCAAATCCGCGGTAATCCGCGGCAAATCCGCGGGTGCGGATTTGCCGCGAAAGTCGCGGATTTTCAGGCAAAAAAATCCGCAGGGACATTCTAGCGTGGGCACATAGCCTTAAAGGTGGCATTTCCCTGTAAGGTCTGTGCCGGGATCTCTCCGTAGTTTTTACTGTACTCGTCTCACTGTTCTTATATCTGATATAAGCTGCAGGAATCGTTATCTTCCAGCCTCTACAATAAATGATACTCCAGTCCTCAGATGATGGTGCAGAGATCCGAGTCCTCGGGGAGCCGCAGCACAAATCGCTGTTTATAATAGAAGCTTTCAGCTGTCGGAGGGACTCTGTGCTCCTAATGATGGGAACGATTACACTAATAGCGAGGGCTTACAAGAAGCGCGGACTCCGAAAATAAATCTGCTAAGTAAATGTCAGAGAGATCTGAGGAGGAAATCAGTCCCCCCCGCCCCCCTCCGCCAACCAACCCCCCCAAATAAAAATAAATATCTGCATCTGTAGAAGAGGCGGGAAATCTATCTATTATCTATCTATTTATCTATGATCTATGTATCTATTATCTATCTATTATCTATTTTTGTATCTATTGGCTATGAATCTATCGATCTATAAAGTTTTAGTTCTGTACAGATTGCAGTTTATGGATATAAACAAGAAAGTTCGAATTTACTGATATTGAGAATATATCAGACCTCTATACAAGAAATCTGGCATCAAAAATTCTCAAAATTTGATTTTTTTCATTGTCTCTCCAGGAAAGGAGACAAACTCTAGCGCAGCGCCACCTATTGGAAGTAGCGATCCTGAAAACTTTTATAGCTTTTAATTTTTACCCTTTTATGGTGGCACTGACATGTTTTTCAAAAACATTTATACATCATAGCGGAAATGTTCTCCAGTAGGGATGAGCAAACCAGAATGGCAAATTTGATGTTTGTACCGGACACAGAGTGTCCGGGGCTCAAACTCAAAAACGGCATGTTCCCCCCCCTTCATTTTTTATAACCAGCCAAGGTAAAGCAGACAACTGGGGGCTGGTATTATCAGGTTGGGAAAGTCCATCGGTATTGGACCCAGAATTGGAGCTTGTATTATGATGCGCTAATTCTGGTGCGATTGGAGGCTGCTATTTTTAGGCTGGGAAGGGACGAATAACTATGCATCTTCCCACCTTGATTATTCCAGCCTTCAGCTGTCTGCTTTACCTGAGCTGGTTACCACTTTGTTTTTTTTTAACTCCCTATCCACATTTGTTTGCAGGGCAATTGTGCTGCTCTTACACCCATTTTGCTTCCTTTTGCAGCCCCCTAGGCATTAATACAACCATTTTACAGCACCAACGTTCAGGTCCCCATTGACTTATCTGGGCTTCTGGGTCCGGATCAAGTTAGGGTCAAGTCCGTGTCCTGAGCCGAACCTTTAACTAAAGTCCAGCCAAACCCGAACTTCCACGAGTCCACTCATTCCTATTCTCCAGCCATTTTCTTACAGCCAGCAAGCTCCATCTATCTCATCTAAGCTAGAAAGTTCCATCAATGTGTTTAAACACATTGGTGAAAAAGCAGTACCGGTGTCATCAGTATTTCAGATCAGTGTGCTGTCCGCATACGATCTGTGTGATCATTTGTATCATCAGTGTTTTTCTGGTATTGCTAAAGAAAGAAATTGCAAATCTCCTATACTTTTCAATGTTACACACGTACAGCACTCGGACTGTACTCTGACGCCATCCTTGTGCTGTACGTGGTTTTCACGGACCCATTGTCTTGCATTGGCCCTTGTCATACTTTGCAGCGACGCTGTCCGTGAAAATATACAACATTACATTACATTATGATTGAGAGTTTTCTTTTATAAATCTGGAGCGCTCCTTTAAATCTTTGCACGTGATGACTATAAAGTAAAGCAAACAATATGACGCTGGAAACATTCTGGACCTGGTCCTTTATGTTTTCTCCTCTTTTTCCGTCTTTCGGTCTGCGAGGCTGGCGTTTCCCACGGTCATACCTGCGCAGAGGGCCGATCACTATCACCTGGTCAATATTTGTGCATTTTTTGCTTCAGGTGCGGTTTTCCACATTGTGACGGACACTGTAGCTGTTTTCTCCCATCCTGCTATTAAAGGGGCATACTAACTCAAGAATGTATGTCTGGAACACCAATAGTGTGAACATGGTGCAAGACTCAAAAACCTAACTATACAATGGGATAAAGCGTTTCACACAAGTCACATTAAAGGGGCAGGCTGATGTAAAAATGAAGCTTAACAGTAGCACAACCTAAAAAGACTGTCTCAATTCCTCACTATTCTAAACATATTTGCTTGTTGTCAGTGAATAGTAACATTCTTGTTTCCATCCAAAGCTTGTACTCTCAGAATCTGTTACAATTGCATCTGATCTGGTCAATCCTCAATGGCACAAATATCTCTCCTGTCTGTTGCTACTTTGTATGAGGCCTCTGCCAAACTAACGCAAAAAACACGTGCGTCTCCCGTTCGGTTTTTCGGGTCCGTGTTCCGTTTTTTATGTCTGTTTCGCCGGTACGTGTGACATCCGTGTGATGGCGTATGCTGCGCGTGTGGAATGTCCGTGTATGCGTGAGATACGTACGTGTCATGTCTGTGTGCAGTCCGTTTGTCTTGATCCGTTTCACCATTAAAAAAACAAAAAACGCACACGGACGGTACGGGTAGCACACGGACATGCTACGTGTCACGTACGTGCAGGCATGGACCCATTGACTTTAACGGGTCCGTGCCTGCGTGATGCCGGAGAAAAACGGACATGTTGTGCGTGAGGAAAAACGCACACACGTACAAACGACACGGACACACGTTCCTTGTGGGTTTACGTGTGTGTTCTGTTACCATAGGGTAACATTGGTGTACGTGTCTCCGTGCCGCCGGTACGTGCAAAAATGTACCAAACACATACCGGCGGCACAGATGCGTGTTGGAGGCCTCAGAGAAGGTAAAATGTATCAGCCTGGAGTTCACTCAGATTGTGAAGACTGGATACAATTGTAGCAAATTTGTCAATTATTAGGCTTTCGGAAAGCTGGGTTACATGGTAATGGCAGCAGATGGCTGTCGCCCACAATTACAGTATGTGCAGGTGACATTTTCCAGGGCTGAATCCTGTGACTTCTGTTACTGAGTTGTCTCAAAGCTGTTACTTTTATTACAGCAGTCATCACCCTCCTATATAACGCAGAGTATCCAGATTATGGGGCAGGAAGTGTTGTCATAGGGACAGAATTTTTATTTTTATTCATTTTCTTTTTTTTTTTTTGCAATTAAGTGATTAAACATGTTTCTGGTAGTTTTCCTTTAAGATAGGATATATAGATATGGGTCTCCGTGAAGTTTTGGCAGGGTCCTGGGTACAGCTGCATTGGGGCTTATCAGATGAGACAGTTTCTCAGGAAGTAGATGTGATCTTTGTGACTTCACCACATTGATTGATGTCAAATTGCTGGAAAATGATAAACTTGTAATTGTTTTGTAATAAAAGACCGGCCTCGTGTTCAGGGGGGACTGAATCTGGTATTTTTCCGTTAGAGGGAGGTGAGAATCTGCAAGAAGCTCATTTTGTAGAATAAAGTGTATTTTGTAAACATAAAATTGATACAAAGTATCAACAAAAAAACACTGAACTTCTTACCCAAACGTTGCCCTTTCCAGCAGTGTCCGCAGCTGGTCCTGGCTGTGGATTCCGTATTTCCAGCTCCGGAGACTTTTTCTTTTCTCTTTTTCGGTTTCTTCTCCCTCCAGGATCTCAGACGTCTTATTATCTGTGGTTGGGTGGGAGTTTTGAAGTGGTCACAAATCCTATTCTTGACTTCATGTGTGGCCTCAATTCACCTCTTTTCGACCACAATCGTGAAAATCAAGGGTTAATTTAACCTAAAATGAAGTGCTGGGCACAGTCTTGGGTCTTGCACAGTTGGACGTTTGGACACTGACTCATTGCTGCAGAATATTGGTGCAGTGATAAATACAGAGTCGTCTTGTATAGAGGGTCCCTGCAGCAGGTGATGTGGACAGACCTCCTACGAGCACCAGTGACCCCCAAATTATGCAGGGTTTAGGACTGTCCTGTCTTTTTCAAGCCTTGTCAGTAATAGGAGGGGACAAGGGTTACAATGGCGTCTGAGGAGTGGGCTTAGTTGACTGCCACATAAGAGGCCAGTGGTGCCCTGCATAGTACATCATTATTGGGGTCCTCATACAGGTTCTGCATGGTGGGCCAGTATCTTCATGTTAGAGTTTTGAGTTTGTTTTCCAACTCTCTCCTCTGCTCCTGGCCATTAACCCAGGAGTCCAGGTAATATAATAATAATAATAATAATATATTCATTCATTTAGATAGCTCTATTAATTCCACAGCACTTTACATACATTGGCAACACTGTCCCCATTGGGGCTCACAATCTAGAGTCCCTAACTGTATGTCTTTGGAGTACAGTATATGTGCCCCCTGCAGGACGGACTGTGTATCGGGGTGGGCTATGCACAGGGCAGCCATCATTGCATCCACACACAATAGCTGAACAGTGGGACCTCAGTCTGTTGAGCATGTTAGTAGATAAGTATTCAGTCTCTGCATATCACAGTGGGTATTGAATAGATGGGAGCAGGGGGATACCTAGAACCGGACCAGCTTACTCCAGAGGTCTGGTGGACTCCTTTTAAATGGTCGTCTTCTTAAACGGAGAATTTACATATAACTTATTAGTTCATAGCGGGTGATACCATTTCTTTAAAGGGAACCTGTCATTGTTTTTTCGGCATATAAGCTGCGGCCACCATCACCGGGCTCTTGTATACAGCATTCTAACACGCTGTATATAAGAGCCCAGGCCGCTGTGAGAACATAAAAAACACTTTATAATACTCACCTAACGGTCGCTCAGTTGGCCTTATTGGCGTCTCCGTTGTCCAGTGCCGACGCTGCCTCTTTCGGCCATCTTTGTTCTGATGGAGTGCACAGTACAGCAAGCTTATGTCGTGGAGGGACCTGATGGAGTGAACAGTGCTGCAGGCTTATGCTGGAGAGTGACCTGATGCAGTGCCCAGTGCTGCAGGCTTATGCTGGAGAGTGACCTGATGGAGTGCACAGTTCTGCAGTCTTATGCCACGAAGGGACCTGATGGAGTGCACATTACAGCAGGCTTATACCAGGGAGTGACCTGATGGAGTGCCCAGTGCTGCAGGCTTATACCAGGGAGTGACCTGATAGAGTGCCCAGTGCTGCAGGCTTATGCTGGAGAGTGACCTGATGGAGGGCAAAGTACTGCAGGCTTATGCAAAGGAGTGGCCTGATGGAGTGCCCAGTACTGCAGGCTTATAACGTAGAGGGACCTGATGGAGTGCATAGTGCTGCAGGCTTATGCTGAGGAGGGACCTGATGGAGTGCACAGTGCTGCAGGCTTATGCTGAGGAGGGACCTGATGGAGGGCACAGTGCTGCAGGCTTATGCTGGGGAGGGGTCTGATGGAGTGCACAGTGCTGCAGGCTTATGGCGTGGAGGGGTCTGATGGAGTGCAGAGTACAGGAGGCTTATCCCGTGGAGGGACTATCTGTAGCAGACAGCAGATGGTGCTGCGTTGTAGACTGCATTGTGTGACCTCTCTGGTTTGTTTTGTCTTCTCAGAACCCTCCATGTTGTGGTTCAGACCATGGCTGCTTTATGTCTCGAGTGTTCATTCTCCCACAATGTCTGAGTGTTAATAAGTCAACAGAGAGCGAAACTGCAACAGGAGCTCCCCCTATACTGAAAAAGGGATGGGGTGACTTGTAAATCATAGAGTCCTGGCTGCATCATCCTCAGCTTAATATTGGGGTGTCACGGTCCAGCAATGATCCGGACACCCTACATGAGCCTCATGATACAGAATTCTGGTCCATGATCTTGTGTTTCAGCCTCCGCCTAACGAATAATGACTCAGACACTCTGTGAAGTCCACACCAAAGGTTCAATCCTTGCTTTTATATGATTTCTGTGGAATGGAATTAAAGGGGCAGAGAGGGTGGTGGTGATGGGGGAGGGGTGGGCAGAGAGGGTGGTGGTGATGGGGGAGGAGGGGCAGAGAGGGTGGTGGTGATGGGGGAGGAGGGGCAGAGAGGGTGGTGGTGATGGGGGAGGGGGGGCAGAGAGGGTGGTGGTGATGGGGGAGGGGGGGCAGAGAGGGTGGTGGTGATGGGGGAGGAGGGACAGAGAGGATGGTGGTGATGGGGGAGGGGGGGCAGAGAGGGTGGTGGTGATGGGGGAGGAGGGACAGAGAGGGTGGTGGTGATGGGGGAGGGGTGGGCAGAGAGGGTAGTAGTGATGGGGGAAGAGGGGCAGAGAGGGTGGTGGTGATGGGGGAGGAGGGGCAGAGAGGGTGGTGGTGATGGGGGAGGGGGGGCAGAGAGGGTGGTGGTGATGGGGGAGGGGGGGCAGAGAGGGTGGTGGTGATGGGGGAGGAGGGACAGAGAGGGTGGTGGTGATGGGGGAGGGGCGGGCAGAGAGGGTAGTAGTGATGGGGGAAGAGGGGCAGAGAGGGTGGTGGTGATGGGGGAGGAGGGGCAGAGAGGGTGGTGGTGATGGGGGAGGGGGGGCAGAGAGGGTGGTGGTAATGGGGGAGGGGGGGCAGAGAGGGTGGTGGTGATGGGGGAGGGGGGGCAGAGAGGGTGGTGGTGATGGGGGAGGGGGGGCAGAAAGGGTGGTGGTGATGGGGGAGGGGGGGCAGAGAGGGTGGTGGTGATGGGGGAGGGGGGGCAGAGAGTGTGGTGGTGATGGGGAGGGGGGGCAGAGAGGGTGGTGGTGATGGGGGAGGGGGGGCAGAGAGGGTGGTGGTGATTGATGGGGGAAGGGGGGGCAGAGAGGGTGGTGGTGATGGGGAGGGGGGGCAGAGAGGGTGGTGGTGATGGGGGAGGGGGGGCAGAGAGGGTAGTGGTGATGGGGGAGGGAGGGGCAGAGAGGGTAGTGGTGATGGGGGAGGGGGGGCAGAGAGGGTAGTGGTGATGGGGGAGGGGGGGCAGAGAGGGTGGTGGTGATGGGGGAGGGGGGGCAGAGAGGGTGGTGGTGATGGGGGAGGGGGGGCAGAGAGGGTGGTGGTGATGGGGGAGGGGGGGCAGAGAGGGTGGTGGTGATGGGGGAGGGGGGGCAGAGAGGGTGGTGGTGATTGATGGGGGAAGGGGGGGCAGAGAGGGTGGTGGTGATGGGGAGGGGGGGCAGAGAGGGTGGTGGTGATGGGGGAGGGGGGGCAGAGAGGGTGGTGGTGATTGATGGGGGAAGGGGGGGCAGAGAGGGTGGTGGTGATGGGGAGGGGGGGCAGAGAGGGTAGTGGTGATGGGGAGGGGGGGCAGAGAGGGTGGTGGTGATTGATGGGTGAAGGGGGGGCAGAGAGGGTGGTGGTGATGGGGAGGGGGGGCAGAGAGGGTGGTGGTGATGGGTGAAGGGGGGGGCAGAGAGGGTGGTGGTGATGGGTGAAGGGGGGGGCAGAGAGGGTGGTGGTGATGGGGGGGTCATCTCTGGCCCTGGCTCTAAGCATAGGGAGGGATGGGAAAGTTACCAGGGGGAGTCATGTCTGCTCACATCTGGGGATCATTACAGCTGGATCCGTCAGTGGGAACATTTTGTATCATGATGAATTATAGAGAAGAAAAAAAAAAGAAAAGTTCAGATATTCCATGAAGTTTTATCCGATGAGCGTCATGAATGAAGCCTGGAATCCCGGTATTTATATCCATCACAGGAACAGTTTACAGCCTGCTATCCCTGTAATCCGAGGCCAAATGTGGGCACAGTGTGCGGTGTAAAGTGTGCGGTGTAAAGTGTGCAGTATACAGAACATGAGGAGGTAAAGGGACAACAGACCACACAGAAAATATGGGAAGATGAGATCTGTATCTATATCTGTCTCTATAATGTTGTCTTGTAATGTGAGTGTCCACTTCTCAGCCCATTTTGTGTTATTTGAACCAGTTCCAAGACCCCTACATAAATATAAATTATACACTGACGAGTACAAGGGTAACAATGTTTTGCACTTTTGCCTTTCCGGCTCCATATCTCTCCATCCTCTACAGCGCTGAGCGTGAGACGACCTTCATTTTATAGACATCATCTTCTCTATCTCACACATAAATGTGACTTGCAGCTATTTAGCAGATGATTAGTTCTGCGGATTCTTGTCAGGTCACTGCATTGTTACTGTTTTGCTCTTTTTCTTCCTGTATACTACAAATTACAACCTGTTCTCACATTCCCTAGTAGCTCAGTGTGTTATTAGATTGATTCCCAAGTGAAAGTCACTGGTTAGAATGGAGGAGCCGCCATAAGGCTATGTGCCCATGGAAGCTCGTACCTGCGGATGTATCCGCAGGTACGGCCACAGGTTTACCGCAGCTGCCCGCCGGCATCCGCGGCTAATTTTAGCTGCGGTAGTACAGCGGAATAGCTGCGGTAAACCTGCGGACTTTCATGCGATTTACCTGTGGACGTCCCGGCCTGTATCTCCATAGTGAGAGCCGGGATTTCCGCAGGTAATTCCGCAGGAATAATTGACATGCGGCTATGTGCGGCTGCGGGATATCCGCACCATGTTCCGCAGCCGCACATTCCGCAGCATGGACACAGACACTCCCCATGTCCCATAGGATAACATGGGGAGTGTCTGTACTTGCTTAAACCCACGGATTAATCTGGAAAATCCAGATAAATCCGCAGGTTTTCCGCAGCAAAATTTGCAGAAGCAAGCTCCTGTGGGCACATAGCCTAAAGAAGATTTCCCAAGAAAAGAGAATCCGCATTATCCAGCTCATCAATAGCGGTGTCTCTGACCAAGAAAACTGCCAAGCTGCATCATGTGAGGCCATGACAGCGGGGAGAATAAGAAATTAAGTCCGTCCATCCAAAAGCCAAGAGGTGACGTCCAGGAAAATATCGGAGTCTACAAGTCGCTCGTCACAATGTCTATCAGTTCTGGTGACCCCCGGCAGTGGAGGCGGCTCATCTGCTCCATAATGGTGACATCACAGACATCCATTCACCGAGCGATGCGCATCACACAAGTCTGGAATGGTGGCCCGAAAAAAGGTGAAGAAGCGTCAACTACAATATCATCATAAGAAGCGTCGGCTCAAGATTACAAAGAAGAACAAAAAGCGGAAGATTGGAAGCCGGTAATTTGGAGACAAAAGTCAATAGACGGCTGTGATGGGGGAAATGGGTCTGGAAGAAGCAAGGGAAAAAGGGAGAATGGATTGAGAAATTGAAGGAACTGTCAAGCTCGGTGGAGGAAGCCTAATGATATGGGGGTGTTTACAACTAAAAGCGTCGGATACTTGACCAGGATGGATGGTGATCTTAATGCTGAGCTACATGTGAGGATCCTACAAGACGAGTTACTTCATACACTCGAGTACTATGGGTATGAATAGGACAACATAGTGTTCCAGCAGAACCACGACCCGAAGCATACGGCAAGATTGGGGAAGAAATGGGTCCCAGAACCCAGAGCTCAACCCAATCCTACACTTATGGGTGAAGAAAAAGATATATACATCCCGAAGAGAGCCGACCAGTATACACCAACACTGGGAACGTGGAGAAGAGACCTGACCAGTATACACCTACACTAGGAACATGGAGAAGAGACCTGACCAGTATACACCAACACTGGGAACATGGAGATGAGACCTGACTAGTATACACCAACACTGGGAACATGGAGAAGAGACCTGACCAGTATACACCAACACTGGGAACATGGAGAAGAGACCTGACCAGTATACACCAACACTGGGAACGTGGAGAAGAGACCTGACCAGTATACACCAACACTGGGAACGTGGAGAAGAGACCTGACCAGTATACACCAACACTGGGAACGTGGAGCAGAGACCTGACCAGTATACACCAACACTAGGAACGTGGAGAAGACACCTGGCCAGTATACACCAACACTGGGAACATGGAGAAGAGACCTGACCAGTATACACCAACACTGGGAACATGGGGAAGAGACCTGACCAGTATACACCAACAGTGGGAACGTGGAGAAGAGACCTGACCACTATACACCAACACTGGGAACATGGAGAAGAGACCTGACCAGTATACACCGACACTGGGAACATGGAGAAGAGACGTGACCAGTATACACCAACACTGGGAACGTGGAGAAGAGACCTGACCAGTATACACCAACACTGGGAACATGGAGAAGAGACCTGACCAGTATACACCAACACTGGGAACGTGGAGAAGAGACCTGACCAGTATACACCAACACTGGGAACGTGGAGAAGAGACCTGACTAGTATACACCACTACTGGGAACGTGTAGAAGAGACCTGACCAGTATACACCAACACTGGGAATGTGGAGAAGAGACCTGACCAGTATACACCAACACTGGGAACTTGGAGAAGAAACCTGACCAGTAAACACCAACACTGGGAACGTGGAGAAGAGACCTGACCAGTATACATCAACACTGGGAACATGGAGAAGAGACCTGACCAGTGTACACCATCACTGGGAACATGGAGAAGAGACCTGACCAGTATACACTTACACTAGGAACATGGAGAAGAGACCTGACCAGTATACACCAACACTGGGAACGTGGAGAAGAGACCTGACCAGTATACACCAACACTGGGAACGTGGAGAAGAGACCTGACCAGTATACACCAACACTGGGAACGTGGAGAAGAGACCTGACCAGTATACACCATCACTGGGAACATGGAGAAGAGACCTGACCAGTATACACCTACACTGGGAACATGGAGAAGAGACCTGACCAGTATACACCTACACTGGGAACATGGAGAAGAGACCTGACCAGTATACACCAACACTAGGAACATGGAGAAGAGACCTGACCAGTA